>NW_022588018.1:0-27255 GCF_009834535.1 Camelus ferus | reverse complement strand
CTCATTTCACAGTTTTAATCAAAACGTAAATTCGAAAATCATGCATTTTGCACAGAAAAATTCTATTCAAGCTAGTTCTACCCAAGAGAATTTTAATTTACATAGTTTCATGCCGTGAATTTCCGTGTTCCAAACACGCTAAATAAGTCACAGGTTTCGAAAAGTATTCCCTTCATAGTTGGTTACGTGGTTTAACACAGCCTTAAATTCCCCATTTCAAGGCATATTCACACTTAGAAGCATTTTCTCAGATTTCTCAGGTTTTCCTAACTCCAGTTTGGAAAATGAGGCGTGATTTTACAGAAAAATGCTCTTGGAGCGAGTTCTACCCAAAAGATATGTAATTTAAGTAGTTCACTCACCGTGACATTCCGTGTTCTGAACATTTTACATGCATCAAGCTTTCGACAATCATTCTTTAATGAGTGTGAGCATGTGGATTATCAAATTTCATCCACCTTACAAGACATGTTTTCACCTAGAAACATTTACTCACATTTCGCAGAATTTTCCTAAGGTCAGTTTCGAAAATCAGGCAGTTTCCCCAGAAAAATCCTCTTGTTGCATGTTCCATCCAATAGACATCTCATTTTCATAGATACCATCACCGTAACATTCCGTGTTCCTAAAAAACGGTTCATGCAACAAGGATTCAACAAATATTAACTGCTGAGTTGTTAGCATGTTTATTACCGATCTTTAATAAACCATTGAAGACATATTGTCACCTTAAAGAATTTACTCTGATTTCACAGCGTTTTCATAACACCAGTTTCGAATCTGAGGCAGATTTTTCAGTAAAACTCTCCTGGAGAGTGTTCTAACCAATAGATATGTAATTTACATAGCTTCCCTCACCGAGAAAGACCGTGTTCCAAACAGGCTACATACATCAAGGATTGGAGAAACATTTTTAATGAGTTATGTACATGTGTATTACAGATCTTTCATCCACCATACAAGGCATATTGACACATAGAAATATTAAATCTGAGTTCACAGCTTTTTCCTAATAGCAGTTTCAAAAATCAGGCAGTTTTTAAAGGAAAAAACTTTTGGAGCGTGTTCTACCCAATAGGTACGTAAATTACATAGATTCCCCCGCTGTGAAATTACGTGTACCGAACACACCACATGCAGAAAATATTCGACAAAAATAAACTTTAGAGTTGTTTGCATGAGGATGACAGGACTTTCATCACAATAAAAGGCATATTGATGCTTAGAAGCTTTTTCTCTGATTTCACAGAGCTTTCAAAACGCCAGTTTCGAAAATGAGGCAGATTTCACGGCAAAAACCTCTTGGAGCAGGTTCTAACCTATAGACATGTAATTTACCTGGATTCGCTCACCGTGAAATTCCGTGTTCTGAACACGCTACATGCATCTCAGATTCGACAAATATTCACTACATAGTTGTTAGCATGTGGATTACAGCACTTTCATCCACCATACAAGGCTTACTGGCACTTTGAAGAATTTTCTCAGATTTCACAGGTTAGTTTTAACGCCAGTTTAGAAAATGAGGCAGATTTGGCCGAAAAATGCTTTTGGAGTGAGTTATACACAAAAGATATGTAATTTACCTAGTTTTAATCACCGTGACATTCCGTGCTCTGAACACGTTACATGCATCACGGATTCGACAAACATTCACTACAGAGTTGGTAGCATAACGATTACCGAACATTCATCCACCATAAATGCCATATTGACACTTTGAAGCACTTTCCCATATTTCAAAAGATTTTCCTAATGCCAGTTTTTAAAATGAGGCAGATTCGAAAAAATTCTCGTGGAGCAAGTACTTCCCAATAGAAATGTAATTTACATAGTTTCCCTCACAGTGACATTCCAATTTCCGTACATGCTACATACTTCACGGATTTGACAAACATTTTTAATGAGTTATGTACATGTGTATTACAGAACTTTCATCCACCCTACAAGGCATATTTCAACCTAGAACATTAACTCGGAATTTGCAGCCTTTTCTTAATGCCAGTTTAAATCAGGCTGTTATCTCAGGAAAAATCTCTTGGAGCGATTTCTAAACCAGGGAAATGTAATTTACATAAATTCTTCTCCGTGACATTCCGTGTTCCAAACATTCTACATGCATAACGGATTCGACAAATATTCACTACAGATTTGTTAGCATGTGGATTACCAAACTTTCATCATCACAAAACTTTGAATATTGATACTTAGAAGTATTTTCTCAGATTTTGCAGCGTTTTCCAAGCGCCAGTTTCAAAAATGATGCAGTTTTCACAGAAAAATCCTCTTGAAGTGATTTCTACCGAATAGACAAGTAGTTTACATTGTTTCAATCACCGTGAAATTCCACGTTCCGATCATCGTACATGCATCACGGATTAGAATAAAGATTCTTTAATATGTTGTGAAAATATGGATTACCGAACTTTCTTCCAAAATAAAGGCATCTTTACAGCTACAACTATTTTCTCCCTTTTCGCAGCTTTATCCAAACATCACATTCGAGAATTAAGCAATTTTCGCTGAAATATTCTATTCTAGCTAGTTCTACCCAATAGAATTCTCATTTACATTGTTTCATTACCGTGAAATTCTGTTTTTCGAACGCGCTACATGAATCACGGTTTGAAAAATATTTACTACACTCTTGTTAACGTGTGGATTACCGGACTTTCATCCACCAATCAAGTCATATTGACACTTAGAAGCATTTTCTCATATTTCGAAGATTTTTCCTAATGCCAGATTTGAAAATGAGGCAGATTTTGCAGAAAAATGCTCTTGGAGCGAGTTCTACCCAATAGACAGGTAATTTACATAGATGTGCTCATCATGATCTTTGGGGTCCGAACACATTTCATGTATCTCTGATTCGTCAAATATACACTACAGAGATGTTAGCATTTGGATTACCAATCCTACATCCACCATACAAGGCATATATACACCTACAAGTATTTACTCTCATTTCACAGTTTTATCAAAACGTCAAATTCGAAAATCATGCATTTTGCACAGAAAAATTCTATTCAAGCTAGTTCTACCCAATAGAATTTTAATTTACATAGTTTCATTGCCGTGAATTTCCGTGTTCCAAACACGCTAAATAAGTCACGGTTTCGAAAAGTATTCCCTTCATAGTTGGTTACGTGGTTTAACAGCCTTAAATTCCCCTTTCAAGGCATATTCACACTTAGAAGCATTTTCTCAGATTTCTCAGGTTTTCCTAACTCCAGTTTGGAAAATGAGGCTGATTTTACAGAAAAATGCTCTTGGAGCGAGTTCTACCCAAAAGATATGTAATTTAAGTAGTTCACTCACCGTGACATTCCGTGTTCTGAACATTTTACATGCATCAAGCTTTCGACAATCATTCTTTAATGAGTGTGAGCATGTGGATTATCAAATTTCATCCACCTTACAAGACATGTTTTCACCTAGAAACATTTACTCACATTTCGCAGAATTTTCCTAAGGTCAGTTTCGAAAATCAGGCAGTTTCCCCAGAAAAATCCTCTTGTTGCATGTTCCATCCAATAGACATCTCATTTTCATAGATACCATCACCGTAACATTCCGTGTTCCTAAAAAACGGTTCATGCAACAAGGATTCAACAAATATTAACTGCTGAGTTGTTAGCATGTTTATTACCGATCTTTAATAAACCATTGAAGACATATTGTCACCTTAAAGAATTTACTCTGATTTCACAGCGTTTTCATAACACCAGTTTCGAATCTGAGGCAGATTTTTCAGTAAAACTCTCCTGGAGAGTGTTCTAACCAATAGATATGTAATTTACATAGCTTCCCTCACCGAGAAAGACCGTGTTCCAAACAGGCTACATACATCAAGGATTGGAGAAACATTTTTAATGAGTTATGTACATGTGTATTACAGATCTTTCATCCACCATACAAGGCATATTGACACATAGAAATATTAAATCTGAGTTCACAGCTTTTTCCTAATAGCAGTTTCAAAAATCAGGCAGTTTTTAAAGGAAAAAACTTTTGGAGCGTGTTCTACCCAATAGGTACGTAAATTACATAGATTCCCCCGCTGTGAAATTACGTGTACCGAACACACCACATGCAGAAAATATTCGACAAAAATAAACTTTAGAGTTGTTTGCATGAGGATGACAGGACTTTCATCACAATAAAAGGCATATTGATGCTTAGAAGCTTTTTCTCTGATTTCACAGAGCTTTCAAAACGCCAGTTTCGAAAATGAGGCAGATTTCACGGCAAAAACCTCTTGGAGCAGGTTCTAACCTATAGACATGTAATTTACCTGGATTCGCTCACCGTGAAATTCCGTGTTCTGAACACGCTACATGCATCTCAGATTCGACAAATATTCACTACATAGTTGTTAGCATGTGGATTACAGCACTTTCATCCACCATACAAGGCTTACTGGCACTTTGAAGAATTTTCTCAGATTTCACAGGTTAGTTTTAACGCCAGTTTAGAAAATGAGGCAGATTTGGCCGAAAAATGCTTTTGGAGTGAGTTATACACAAAAGATATGTAATTTACCTAGTTTTAATCACCGTGACATTCCGTGCTCTGAACACGTTACATGCATCACGGATTCGACAAACATTCACTACAGAGTTGGTAGCATAACGATTACCGAACATTCATCCACCATAAATGCCATATTGACACTTTGAAGCACTTTCCCATATTTCAAAAGATTTTCCTAATGCCAGTTTTTAAAATGAGGCAGATTCGAAAAAATTCTCGTGGAGCAAGTACTTCCCAATAGAAATGTAATTTACATAGTTTCCCTCACAGTGACATTCCAATTTCCGTACATGCTACATACTTCACGGATTTGACAAACATTTTTAATGAGTTATGTACATGTGTATTACAGAACTTTCATCCACCCTACAAGGCATATTTCAACCTAGAAACATTAACTCGGAATTTGCAGCCTTTTCTTAATGCCAGTTTCAAAAATCAGGCTGTTATCTCAGGAAAAATCTCTTGGAGCGATTTCTAAACCAGGGAAATGTAATTTACATAAATTTCTTCTCCGTGACATTCCGTGTTCCAAACATTCTACATGCATAACGGATTCGACAAATATTCACTACAGATTTGTTAGCATGTGGATTACCAAACTTTCATCACAAAACTTTGAATATTGATACTTAGAAGTATTTTCTCAGATTTTGCAGCGTTTTCCAAGCGCCAGTTTCAAAAATGATGCAGTTTTCACAGAAAAATCCTCTTGAAGTGATTTCTACCGAATAGACAAGTAGTTTACATTGTTTCAATCACCGTGAAATTCCACGTTCCGATCATCGTACATGCATCACGGATTAGAATAAAGATTCTTTAATATGTTGTGAAAATATGGATTACCGAACTTTCTTCCAAAATAAAGGCATCTTTACAGCTACAACTATTTTCTCCCTTTTCGCAGCTTTATCCAAACATCACATTCGAGAATTAAGCAATTTTCGCTGAAATATTCTATTCTAGCTAGTTCTACCCAATAGAATTCTCATTTACATTGTTTCATTACCGTGAAATTCTGTTTTTCGAACGCGCTACATGAATCACGGTTTGAAAAATATTTACTACACTCTTGTTAACGTGTGGATTACCGGACTTTCATCCACCAATCAAGTCATATTGACACTTAGAAGCATTTTCTCATATTTCGAAGATTTTTCCTAATGCCAGATTTGAAAATGAGGCAGATTTTGCAGAAAAATGCTCTTGGAGCGAGTTCTACCCAATAGACAGGTAATTTACATAGATGTGCTCATCATGATCTTTGGGGTCCGAACACATTTCATGTATCTCTGATTCGTCAAATATACACTACAGAGATGTTAGCATTTGGATTACCAATCCTACATCCACCATACAAGGCATATATACACCTACAAGTATTTACTCTCATTTCACAGTTTTATCAAAACGTCAAATTCGAAAATCATGCATTTTGCACAGAAAAATTCTATTCAAGCTAGTTCTACCCAATAGAATTTTAATTTACATAGTTTCATTGCCGTGAATTTCCGTGTTCCAAACACGCTAAATAAGTCACGGTTTCGAAAAGTATTCCCTTCATAGTTGGTTACGTGGTTTAACAGCCTTAAATTCCCCTTTCAAGGCATATTCACACTTAGAAGCATTTTCTCAGATTTCTCAGGTTTTCCTAACTCCAGTTTGGAAAATGAGGCTGATTTTACAGAAAAATGCTCTTGGAGCGAGTTCTACCCAAAAGATATGTAATTTAAGTAGTTCACTCACCGTGACATTCCGTGTTCTGAACATTTTACATGCATCAAGCTTTCGACAATCATTCTTTAATGAGTGTGAGCATGTGGATTATCAAATTTCATCCACCTTACAAGACATGTTTTCACCTAGAAACATTTACTCACATTTCGCAGAATTTTCCTAAGGTCAGTTTCGAAAATCAGGCAGTTTCCCCAGAAAAATCCTCTTGTTGCATGTTCCATCCAATAGACATCTCATTTTCATAGATACCATCACCGTAACATTCCGTGTTCCTAAAAAACGGTTCATGCAACAAGGATTCAACAAATATTAACTGCTGAGTTGTTAGCATGTTTATTACCGATCTTTAATAAACCATTGAAGACATATTGTCACCTTAAAGAATTTACTCTGATTTCACAGCGTTTTCATAACACCAGTTTCGAATCTGAGGCAGATTTTTCAGTAAAACTCTCCTGGAGAGTGTTCTAACCAATAGATATGTAATTTACATAGCTTCCCTCACCGAGAAAGACCGTGTTCCAAACAGGCTACATACATCAAGGATTGGAGAAACATTTTTAATGAGTTATGTACATGTGTATTACAGATCTTTCATCCACCATACAAGGCATATTGACACATAGAAATATTAAATCTGAGTTCACAGCTTTTTCCTAATAGCAGTTTCAAAAATCAGGCAGTTTTTAAAGGAAAAAACTTTTGGAGCGTGTTCTACCCAATAGGTACGTAAATTACATAGATTCCCCCGCTGTGAAATTACGTGTACCGAACACACCACATGCAGAAAATATTCGACAAAAATAAACTTTAGAGTTGTTTGCATGAGGATGACAGGACTTTCATCACAATAAAAGGCATATTGATGCTTAGAAGCTTTTTCTCTGATTTCACAGAGCTTTCAAAACGCCAGTTTCGAAAATGAGGCAGATTTCACGGCAAAAACCTCTTGGAGCAGGTTCTAACCTATAGACATGTAATTTACCTGGATTCGCTCACCGTGAAATTCCGTGTTCTGAACACGCTACATGCATCTCAGATTCGACAAATATTCACTACATAGTTGTTAGCATGTGGATTACAGCACTTTCATCCACCATACAAGGCTTACTGGCACTTTGAAGAATTTTCTCAGATTTCACAGGTTAGTTTTAACGCCAGTTTAGAAAATGAGGCAGATTTGGCCGAAAAATGCTTTTGGAGTGAGTTATACACAAAAGATATGTAATTTACCTAGTTTTAATCACCGTGACATTCCGTGCTCTGAACACGTTACATGCATCACGGATTCGACAAACATTCACTACAGAGTTGGTAGCATAACGATTACCGAACATTCATCCACCATAAATGCCATATTGACACTTTGAAGCACTTTCCCATATTTCAAAAGATTTTCCTAATGCCAGTTTTTAAAATGAGGCAGATTCGAAAAAATTCTCGTGGAGCAAGTACTTCCCAATAGAAATGTAATTTACATAGTTTCCCTCACAGTGACATTCCAATTTCCGTACATGCTACATACTTCACGGATTTGACAAACATTTTTAATGAGTTATGTACATGTGTATTACAGAACTTTCATCCACCCTACAAGGCATATTTCAACCTAGAAACATTAACTCGGAATTTGCAGCCTTTTCTTAATGCCAGTTTCAAAAATCAGGCTGTTATCTCAGGAAAAATCTCTTGGAGCGATTTCTAAACCAGGGAAATGTAATTTACATAAATTTCTTCTCCGTGACATTCCGTGTTCCAAACATTCTACATGCATAACGGATTCGACAAATATTCACTACAGATTTGTTAGCATGTGGATTACCAAACTTTCATCACAAAACTTTGAATATTGATACTTAGAAGTATTTTCTCAGATTTTGCAGCGTTTTCCAAGCGCCAGTTTCAAAAATGATGCAGTTTTCACAGAAAAATCCTCTTGAAGTGATTTCTACCGAATAGACAAGTAGTTTACATTGTTTCAATCACCGTGAAATTCCACGTTCCGATCATCGTACATGCATCACGGATTAGAATAAAGATTCTTTAATATGTTGTGAAAATATGGATTACCGAACTTTCTTCCAAAATAAAGGCATCTTTACAGCTACAACTATTTTCTCCCTTTTCGCAGCTTTATCCAAACATCACATTCGAGAATTAAGCAATTTTCGCTGAAATATTCTATTCTAGCTAGTTCTACCCAATAGAATTCTCATTTACATTGTTTCATTACCGTGAAATTCTGTTTTTCGAACGCGCTACATGAATCACGGTTTGAAAAATATTTACTACACTCTTGTTAACGTGTGGATTACCGGACTTTCATCCACCAATCAAGTCATATTGACACTTAGAAGCATTTTCTCATATTTCGAAGATTTTTCCTAATGCCAGATTTGAAAATGAGGCAGATTTTGCAGAAAAATGCTCTTGGAGCGAGTTCTACCCAATAGACAGGTAATTTACATAGATGTGCTCATCATGATCTTTGGGGTCCGAACACATTTCATGTATCTCTGATTCGTCAAATATACACTACAGAGATGTTAGCATTTGGATTACCAATCCTACATCCACCATACAAGGCATATATACACCTACAAGTATTTACTCTCATTTCACAGTTTTATCAAAACGTCAAATTCGAAAATCATGCATTTTGCACAGAAAAATTCTATTCAAGCTAGTTCTACCCAATAGAATTTTAATTTACATAGTTTCATTGCCGTGAATTTCCGTGTTCCAAACACGCTAAATAAGTCACGGTTTCGAAAAGTATTCCCTTCATAGTTGGTTACGTGGTTTAACAGCCTTAAATTCCCCTTTCAAGGCATATTCACACTTAGAAGCATTTTCTCAGATTTCTCAGGTTTTCCTAACTCCAGTTTGGAAAATGAGGCTGATTTTACAGAAAAATGCTCTTGGAGCGAGTTCTACCCAAAAGATATGTAATTTAAGTAGTTCACTCACCGTGACATTCCGTGTTCTGAACATTTTACATGCATCAAGCTTTCGACAATCATTCTTTAATGAGTGTGAGCATGTGGATTATCAAATTTCATCCACCTTACAAGACATGTTTTCACCTAGAAACATTTACTCACATTTCGCAGAATTTTCCTAAGGTCAGTTTCGAAAATCAGGCAGTTTCCCCAGAAAAATCCTCTTGTTGCATGTTCCATCCAATAGACATCTCATTTTCATAGATACCATCACCGTAACATTCCGTGTTCCTAAAAAACGGTTCATGCAACAAGGATTCAACAAATATTAACTGCTGAGTTGTTAGCATGTTTATTACCGATCTTTAATAAACCATTGAAGACATATTGTCACCTTAAAGAATTTACTCTGATTTCACAGCGTTTTCATAACACCAGTTTCGAATCTGAGGCAGATTTTTCAGTAAAACTCTCCTGGAGAGTGTTCTAACCAATAGATATGTAATTTACATAGCTTCCCTCACCGAGAAAGACCGTGTTCCAAACAGGCTACATACATCAAGGATTGGAGAAACATTTTTAATGAGTTATGTACATGTGTATTACAGATCTTTCATCCACCATACAAGGCATATTGACACATAGAAATATTAAATCTGAGTTCACAGCTTTTTCCTAATAGCAGTTTCAAAAATCAGGCAGTTTTTAAAGGAAAAAACTTTTGGAGCGTGTTCTACCCAATAGGTACGTAAATTACATAGATTCCCCCGCTGTGAAATTACGTGTACCGAACACACCACATGCAGAAAATATTCGACAAAAATAAACTTTAGAGTTGTTTGCATGAGGATGACAGGACTTTCATCACAATAAAAGGCATATTGATGCTTAGAAGCTTTTTCTCTGATTTCACAGAGCTTTCAAAACGCCAGTTTCGAAAATGAGGCAGATTTCACGGCAAAAACCTCTTGGAGCAGGTTCTAACCTATAGACATGTAATTTACCTGGATTCGCTCACCGTGAAATTCCGTGTTCTGAACACGCTACATGCATCTCAGATTCGACAAATATTCACTACATAGTTGTTAGCATGTGGATTACAGCACTTTCATCCACCATACAAGGCTTACTGGCACTTTGAAGAATTTTCTCAGATTTCACAGGTTAGTTTTAACGCCAGTTTAGAAAATGAGGCAGATTTGGCCGAAAAATGCTTTTGGAGTGAGTTATACACAAAAGATATGTAATTTACCTAGTTTTAATCACCGTGACATTCCGTGCTCTGAACACGTTACATGCATCACGGATTCGACAAACATTCACTACAGAGTTGGTAGCATAACGATTACCGAACATTCATCCACCATAAATGCCATATTGACACTTTGAAGCACTTTCCCATATTTCAAAAGATTTTCCTAATGCCAGTTTTTAAAATGAGGCAGATTCGAAAAAATTCTCGTGGAGCAAGTACTTCCCAATAGAAATGTAATTTACATAGTTTCCCTCACAGTGACATTCCAATTTCCGTACATGCTACATACTTCACGGATTTGACAAACATTTTTAATGAGTTATGTACATGTGTATTACAGAACTTTCATCCACCCTACAAGGCATATTTCAACCTAGAAACATTAACTCGGAATTTGCAGCCTTTTCTTAATGCCAGTTTCAAAAATCAGGCTGTTATCTCAGGAAAAATCTCTTGGAGCGATTTCTAAACCAGGGAAATGTAATTTACATAAATTTCTTCTCCGTGACATTCCGTGTTCCAAACATTCTACATGCATAACGGATTCGACAAATATTCACTACAGATTTGTTAGCATGTGGATTACCAAACTTTCATCACAAAACTTTGAATATTGATACTTAGAAGTATTTTCTCAGATTTTGCAGCGTTTTCCAAGCGCCAGTTTCAAAAATGATGCAGTTTTCACAGAAAAATCCTCTTGAAGTGATTTCTACCGAATAGACAAGTAGTTTACATTGTTTCAATCACCGTGAAATTCCACGTTCCGATCATCGTACATGCATCACGGATTAGAATAAAGATTCTTTAATATGTTGTGAAAATATGGATTACCGAACTTTCTTCCAAAATAAAGGCATCTTTACAGCTACAACTATTTTCTCCCTTTTCGCAGCTTTATCCAAACATCACATTCGAGAATTAAGCAATTTTCGCTGAAATATTCTATTCTAGCTAGTTCTACCCAATAGAATTCTCATTTACATTGTTTCATTACCGTGAAATTCTGTTTTTCGAACGCGCTACATGAATCACGGTTTGAAAAATATTTACTACACTCTTGTTAACGTGTGGATTACCGGACTTTCATCCACCAATCAAGTCATATTGACACTTAGAAGCATTTTCTCATATTTCGAAGATTTTTCCTAATGCCAGATTTGAAAATGAGGCAGATTTTGCAGAAAAATGCTCTTGGAGCGAGTTCTACCCAATAGACAGGTAATTTACATAGATGTGCTCATCATGATCTTTGGGGTCCGAACACATTTCATGTATCTCTGATTCGTCAAATATACACTACAGAGATGTTAGCATTTGGATTACCAATCCTACATCCACCATACAAGGCATATATACACCTACAAGTATTTACTCTCATTTCACAGTTTTATCAAAACGTCAAATTCGAAAATCATGCATTTTGCACAGAAAAATTCTATTCAAGCTAGTTCTACCCAATAGAATTTTAATTTACATAGTTTCATTGCCGTGAATTTCCGTGTTCCAAACACGCTAAATAAGTCACGGTTTCGAAAAGTATTCCCTTCATAGTTGGTTACGTGGTTTAACAGCCTTAAATTCCCCTTTCAAGGCATATTCACACTTAGAAGCATTTTCTCAGATTTCTCAGGTTTTCCTAACTCCAGTTTGGAAAATGAGGCTGATTTTACAGAAAAATGCTCTTGGAGCGAGTTCTACCCAAAAGATATGTAATTTAAGTAGTTCACTCACCGTGACATTCCGTGTTCTGAACATTTTACATGCATCAAGCTTTCGACAATCATTCTTTAATGAGTGTGAGCATGTGGATTATCAAATTTCATCCACCTTACAAGACATGTTTTCACCTAGAAACATTTACTCACATTTCGCAGAATTTTCCTAAGGTCAGTTTCGAAAATCAGGCAGTTTCCCCAGAAAAATCCTCTTGTTGCATGTTCCATCCAATAGACATCTCATTTTCATAGATACCATCACCGTAACATTCCGTGTTCCTAAAAAACGGTTCATGCAACAAGGATTCAACAAATATTAACTGCTGAGTTGTTAGCATGTTTATTACCGATCTTTAATAAACCATTGAAGACATATTGTCACCTTAAAGAATTTACTCTGATTTCACAGCGTTTTCATAACACCAGTTTCGAATCTGAGGCAGATTTTTCAGTAAAACTCTCCTGGAGAGTGTTCTAACCAATAGATATGTAATTTACGTAGCTTCCCTCACCGAGAAAGACCGTGTTCCGAACAGGCTACATAAATCAAGGATTTGAGAAACATTTTTAATGACTTATGTACATGTGTATTACAGAACTTTCATCCAACATACAAAGCATATTGACATATAGAAATATTAACTCTGAGTTCGCAGCTTTTTCCTAATAGCAGTTTCGAAAATCAGGCAGTTTTCAAAGGAAAAAACTGTTGGAGCATGTTCTACCCAATAGGTACTTAAATTACATAGATTCCCCCGCTGTGAAATTACGTGTACCGAACACACCACATGCAGAAAATATTCGACAAATATAACCTATAGAGTTGTTTGCATGAGGATGACAGGACTTTCATCACAATAAAAGGCATATTGATGCTTAGAAGCTTTTTCTCTGTTTTCACAGAGCTTTCCAAACGCCAGTTTCGAAAATGAGGCAGATTTCGCAGAGAAAACCACTTGGAGTGAGTTCTACCCAAGAGACATATATTTTACATAGATTCGCTCACCGTGATATTCTATGTTCTGAACACTCTTCATGTATCTCGAATTTGACAAATATTCTCTACAGAGTTGTTAGTATGGGGATTGCCGAACTTTCATTCACCATACAAGGCATATTTACACCTACAATTGATTAATCTGTGTTCGCAGCTTATTCCTAATGCCAGTTTCAAAAATTAGTCTGTTAATCTCAGGAAAAATTTCTTGGAGCGATTTCTAACCTAGGGAAATATAATTTACATAAATTTCCTCGCCGTAACATTCCGTGTTCCAAACATCCTACAAGCATAACGGATTCGACAAATATTCACTACAGATTTGTTAGCATGTGGATTACCGAACTTTCATCACCAAACATTGAATATTGATACTTAGAAGTATTTTCTCAGATATTGCAGCATTTTCCAAGCGCCAGTTTCAAAAATGAAGTAGTTTTAACAGAAAAATTCACTTAAAGTTAGTTCTACCGAATTGACAGGTAGATTATATTGTATCAATCACCGTGAAATTCCACGTTCCGAACATGGTACATGCATCACGGATTAGATAAAAGATTCTTTAATATGTTGTGAAAATATGGATTACTGAACTTTCTCCCAAAATAAAGGCATCTTTACAGCTACAACTATTTTCTCCCTTTTCGCAGCTTTATCCAAACATCACATTCGAGAATTAAGCAATTTTCGCTGAAATATTCTATTCTAGCTAGTTCTACCCAATAGAATTCTCATTTACATTGTTTCATTACCGTGAAATTCTGTTTTTCGAACGCGCTACATGAATCACGGTTTGAAAAATATTTACTACACTCTTGTTAACGTGTGGATTACCGGACTTTCATCCACCAATCAAGTCATATTGACACTTAGAAGCATTTTCTCATATTTCGAAGATTTTTCCTAATGCCAGATTTGAAAATGAGGCAGATTTTGCAGAAAAATGCTCTTGGAGCGAGTTCTACCCAATAGACAGGTAATTTACATAGATGTGCTCATCATGATCTTTGGGGTCCGAACACATTTCATGTATCTCTGATTCGTCAAATATACACTACAGAGATGTTAGCATTTGGATTACCAATCCTACATCCACCATACAAGGCATATATACACCTACAAGTATTTACTCTCATTTCACAGTTTTATCAAAACGTCAAATTCGAAAATCATGCATTTTGCACAGAAAAATTCTATTCAAGCTAGTTCTACCCAATAGAATTTTAATTTACATAGTTTCATTGCCGTGAATTTCCGTGTTCCAAACACGCTAAATAAGTCACGGTTTCGAAAAGTATTCCCTTCATAGTTGGTTACGTGGTTTAACACACTTAAATTCCCCATTCAAGGCATATTCACACTTAGAAGCATTTTCTCAGATTTCTCAGGTTTTCCTAACTCCAGTTTGGAAAATGAGGCTGATTTTACAGAAAAATGCTCTTGGAGCGAGTTCTACCCAAAAGATATGTAATTTAAGTAGTTCACTCACCGTGACATTCCGTGTTCTGAACATTTTACATGCATCAAGCTTTCGACAATCATTCTTTAATGAGTGTGAGCATGTGGATTATCAAATTTCATCCACCTTACAAGACATGTTTTCACCTAGAAACATTTACTCACATTTCGCAGAATTTTCCTAAGGTCAGTTTCGAAAATCAGGCAGTTTCCCCAGAAAAATCCTCTTGTTGCATGTTCCATCCAATAGACATCTCATTTTCATAGATACCATCACCGTAACATTCCGTGTTCCTAAAAAACGGTTCATGCAACAAGGATTCAACAAATATTAACTGCTGAGTTGTTAGCATGTTTATTACCGATCTTTAATAAACCATTGAAGACATATTGTCACCTTAAAGAATTTACTCTGATTTCACAGCGTTTTCATAACACCAGTTTCGAATCTGAGGCAGATTTTTCAGTAAAACTCTCCTGGAGAGTGTTCTAACCAATAGATATGTAATTTACATAGCTTCCCTCACCGAGAAAGACCGTGTTCCAAACAGGCTACATACATCAAGGATTGGAGAAACATTTTTAATGAGTTATGTACATGTGTATTACAGATCTTTCATCCACCATACAAGGCATATTGACACATAGAAATATTAAATCTGAGTTCACAGCTTTTTCCTAATAGCAGTTTCAAAAATCAGGCAGTTTTTAAAGGAAAAAACTTTTGGAGCGTGTTCTACCCAATAGGTACGTAAATTACATAGATTCCCCCGCTGTGAAATTACGTGTACCGAACACACCACATGCAGAAAATATTCGACAAAAATAAACTTTAGAGTTGTTTGCATGAGGATGACAGGACTTTCATCACAATAAAAGGCATATTGATGCTTAGAAGCTTTTTCTCTGATTTCACAGAGCTTTCAAAACGCCAGTTTCGAAAATGAGGCAGATTTCACGGCAAAAACCTCTTGGAGCAGGTTCTAACCTATAGACATGTAATTTACCTGGATTCGCTCACCGTGAAATTCCGTGTTCTGAACACGCTACATGCATCTCAGATTCGACAAATATTCACTACATAGTTGTTAGCATGTGGATTACAGCACTTTCATCCACCATACAAGGCTTACTGGCACTTTGAAGAATTTTCTCAGATTTCACAGGTTAGTTTTAACGCCAGTTTAGAAAATGAGGCAGATTTGGCCGAAAAATGCTTTTGGAGTGAGTTATACACAAAAGATATGTAATTTACCTAGTTTTAATCACCGTGACATTCCGTGCTCTGAACACGTTACATGCATCACGGATTCGACAAACATTCACTACAGAGTTGGTAGCATAACGATTACCGAACATTCATCCACCATAAATGCCATATGGACACTTTGAAGCACTTTCCCATATTTCAAAAGATTTTCCTAATGCCAGTTTTTAAAATGAGGCAGATTCGAAAAAATTCTCGTGGAGCAAGTACTTCCCAATAGAAATGTAATTTACATAGTTTCCCTCACAGTGACATTCCAATTTCCGTACATGCTACATACTTCACGGATTTGACAAACATTTTTAATGAGTTATGTACATGTGTATTACAGAACTTTCATCCACCCTACAAGGCATATTTCAACCTAGAAACATTAACTCGGAATTTGCAGCCTTTTCTTAATGCCAGTTTCAAAAATCAGGCTGTTATCTCAGGAAAAATCTCTTGGAGCGATTTCTAAACCAGGGAAATGTAATTTACATAAATTTCTTCTCCGTGACATTCCGTGTTCCAAACATTCTACATGCATAACGGATTCGACAAATATTCACTACAGATTTGTTAGCATGTGGATTACCAAACTTTCATCACAAAACTTTGAATATTGATACTTAGAAGTATTTTCTCAGATTTTGCAGCGTTTTCCAAGCGCCAGTTTCAAAAATGATGCAGTTTTCACAGAAAAATCCTCTTGAAGTGATTTCTACCGAATAGACAAGTAGTTTACATTGTTTCAATCACCGTGAAATTCCACGTTCCGATCATCGTACATGCATCACGGATTAGAATAAAGATTCTTTAATATGTTGTGAAAATATGGATTACCGAACTTTCTTCCAAAATAAAGGCATCTTTACAGCTACAACTATTTTCTCCCTTTTCGCAGCTTTATCCAAACATCACATTCGAGAATTAAGCAATTTTCGCTGAAATATTCTATTCTAGCTAGTTCTACCCAATAGAATTCTCATTTACATTGTTTCATTACCGTGAAATTCTGTTTTTCGAACGCGCTACATGAATCACGGTTTGAAAAATATTTACTACACTCTTGTTAACGTGTGGATTACCGGACTTTCATCCACCAATCAAGTCATATTGACACTTAGAAGCATTTTCTCATATTTCGAAGATTTTTCCTAATGCCAGATTTGAAAATGAGGCAGATTTTGCAGAAAAATGCTCTTGGAGCGAGTTCTACCCAATAGACAGGTAATTTACATAGATGTGCTCATCATGATCTTTGGGGTCCGAACACATTTCATGTATCTCTGATTCGTCAAATATTCACTACAGAGATGTTAGCATTTGAATTACCAATCTTACATCCACCATAAAATGCATATTTACACCTACAAATATTTACTCTCATTTCGCAGTTTTATCCAAACGTCAAATTCCTAAGTCATGCAATTTGCGCCGAAAAATTCTATTCAAGCTTATTCTACCCAATAGAATTTTAATTTACATAGTTTCATTACCGTGAATTTCTGAGTTCCAAACACGCTGAATATGTCACGGATACGAAAACTATTCCCTTTATAGTTGGTTACGTGTATTACCGGACTTAAATTCCCCATTCAAGGCATATTCACAGTTAGAAGCATTTTCTCCTATTTCTCAGGTTTTTCCTAACGTCAGTTTGGAAAATGATGCTGATTTCACAGAAAATATTCTTGGAGACAGTTCTACCCAAAAGATATACATTTTAAGTAGTTCACTCACCGTGACATTCCGTATTCTGAACATGTTACATGCATCAAGGATTCGACAATCATTCTTTAATGAGTGTGAGCATGTGGATTATCAAATTTTCATCCACCTTACAAGACATGTTTTCACCTAGAAACATTTAGTCACATTTTGCAGAATTTTACTAACGTCAATTTCGAAAATCAGGCAGTTTTACCAGAAAAATCCTCTTGTTGCATGTTCCATCCAATAGACATCTCATTTTCATAGATACCATCACCGTAACATTCCGTGTTCCTAAAAAACGATTCATGCACCAAGGATTCAACAAATATTCACTGCTGAGTTGTTAGCATGTGAATTACCGATCTTTAATAAATCATTGAAGACATATTGTCACCTTAAAGCATTTACTCTGAAATCACAGCTATTTCATAACACCAGTTTGGAAACTGAGGCAGATTTTTCAGTAAAACTCTCCTGGAGAGGGTTCTAACCAGTAGATATGTAATATACATAGCTTCCCTCACCGAGAAAGACCGTGTTCCGAAACAGGCTACATAAATCAAGGATTTGAGAAACATTTTTAATGAGTTATGTACATGTGTATTACAGAACTTTCATCCAACATACAAAGCATATTGACATATAGAAATATTAACTCTGAGTTCGCAGCTTTTTCCTAATAGCAGTTTCGAAAATCAGGCAGTTTTCAAAGGAAAAAACTGTTGGAGCGTGTTCTACCCAATAGGTACGTAAATTACATAGATTCCCCCGCTGTGAAATTACGTGTACCGAACACACCACATGCAGAAAATATTCGACAAATATAACCTATAGAGTTGTTTGCATGAGGATGACAGGACTTTCATCACAATAAAAGGCATATTGATGCTTAGAAGCTTTTTCTCTGATTTCACAGAGCTTTCCAAACGCCAGTTTCGAAAATGAGGCAGATTTCACGGCAAAAACCTCTTGGAGCAGGTTCTAACCTATAGACATTGTAATTTACCTGGATTCGCTCACCGTGAAATTCCGTGTTCTGAACACGCTACATGCATCTCAGATTCGACAAATATTCACTACATAGTTGTTAGCATGTGGATTACAGCACTTTCATCCACCATTCAAGGCTTACTGGCACTTTGAAGTATTTTCTCAGATTTCACAGTTTAGTTTTAACGCCAGTTTAGAAAATGAGGCAGATTTGGCAGAAAAATGCTCTTGGAGCGAGTTATACACAAATGATATGTAATTTACCTAGTTTTACTCACCGTGACATTCCGTGTTCTGAACACGTTACATACATCACGGATTCGACAAACATTCACTACAGAGTTGGTAGCATAACGATTACCGAACATTCATCCACCATAAATGCCATATTGACACTTTGAAGCACTTTCCCATATTTCAAAAGATTTTCCTAATGCCAGTTTTGAAAATGAGGCAGATTCGCAAAAAATCCTCGTGGAGCAAGTACTTCCATATAGAAATGAAATTTACATAGTTTCCCTCACAGTGACATTCCAATTTCCGAACACGCTACATACTTCACGGATTTGACAAACATTTTTAATGAGTTATGTACATGTGTATTACAGAACTTTCACCCACCATAAAAGGCATATTTAAACCTAGAAACATTAACTCTTAATTTGCAGCCTTTTCCTAATGCCAGTTTTTCGAATATCAGGCCGTTTTATCCGGAAAAAATTTGGAGCTAGTTCTACCCAATAGACATGAAAATTACATAGTTTCCATCTCTGGATAATTCCGTCATATGATCACGCTACATGCATAGGCTTTCTACAATTATTCACATCAGGTCTGTTTGCATGTGGCTTTAAGAACTTCCATCACAATAAAAGACATATTGACAGTTTGAAGCATTTTCTCTGATTTTGAAATAATTTCCAAATGCCAGTTTCGAAAATGAGGCAGATTTCGCAGAGAAAAACTCTTGGAGTGAGTTCTACCGAAGAGACATTTAATTTACATAGATTCGCTCACCGTGATATTCTATGTTCTGAACAGTCTTTATGTATCTCGGATTCGACAAATATTCTCTACAGAGTTGTTTGTATGCGGATTGCCGAACTTTCATCCACAATACAAGGCATATTTTCACCTACAATTAATTAATATGTGTTCGCAGCATATTCATAACGCCAGTTTCAAAATTCAGGCTGTTATCTCAGGAAAAACCTCTTTTAGAAATTTCTAACCTAGGGAAATATAATTTACATAAATTTGATTGCCGTGATATTCCGTGTTCAGGACATTCTACATGCAAAACTGATTCGAAAAAATATTCACTACAGATATTTTAGAATGGGTATTACCGAACTTTCAACACAATACATTGAATACTGATACTTAGAAGTATTTTCTCAGATTTTGCAGCATTTTCATAACGCCAGTTTCAAAAATGAAGCAGTTTTCACAGGAAAATTCACTTGGTGTGTGTTCAACCTAATAGGCAAGTAGTTTACATTGTTTCAATCACCGTGAAATTCCACGTTCCGTACATGGTTCATGCATCACGGATTAGAAAAAAGATATTTTAATATGTTGTGAAAATGTAGATTAGTGAATTTCTTCCAACATAAAGGCATCTTTACACCTACAAATATTTTCTCTCATTTCGCAGCATTATCCAAATATCCCATTAGAGAATCAAGCAATTTTTGCCAAAATATTCTATTCTAGCTAGTTCTACCCAGTAGAATTCGCATTTACATAGATTCATTACCGTGAAATACTTTTTTCTGAACGCGCTACATGAATCACGGTTTGAAAAATATTACTACACTCTTGTTAACTTGTGGATTACCGGACTTTCATCCACCAATGAAGTCATATAGACACTTAGAAGCATTTTCTCATATGTCGAAGATTTTTCCTAACGCCAGATTTGAAAATGAGGCAGATTTTGCAGAAAAATTCTCTTGAACTGAGTTCTACCCAATAGACAGGTAATTTACATAGATGTGCTCATCATGACATTGTGTGTTCCAAACACATTTCATGTATCTCGAATTCGACAAATATTCACCTCAGAGATGTTAGCATTTGGATTACCAATCTTACATGCACCATACAAGGCATATTTACACCTACAAGTATTTACTGTCATTTCACAGTTTTATCCAAACTTCAAATTCTAAAATCATGCAATTTGTTCAGAAAAATTCTATTCAAGCTAGTTCTACCCAATAGAATTTTAATTTACATAGATTCATTACCGTGAATTTGCGAGAACCAAACACGCTTAATATGTCACGGGTTCGAAAAGTATTCCCTTCATAGTTGGTTACGTGTATTACCGGACTAAAATTCCCCACTCAATGCATATTCATACTTAGAAGCATTTTCTCAGATTTCTCAGGTTTTCCTAACGCCAGTTTGGAAAATGAGGATGATTTTACAGAAAAATGCTCTTGGAGCGAGTTCTATCCAAAAGATATGTAATTAAATAGTTCACTCACCGTGACATTCCGTGTTCTGAACATGTTGCATGCATCATGGTTTCGACAATCATTCTTTAATGAGTGTGAGCATGTGGATTATCAAATTTTCATCCACCTTACAAGACATAATTTCACCTAGAAACATTTACTCACATTTCGCAGAATTTTCCTAACGTCAGTTTCGAAAATCAGGCAGTTTTCCCAGAAAAATCCTCTTGTTGCATGTTCCATCCAATAGATAACTCATTTTCATAGATACCGTCACCGTAACATACCGTGTTCCTAAAAAACTGGTTTATGCACCAAGGATTCAACAAATATTCACTGCTGATTTGTTAGCATGTGAATTACCGATCTTTAATAAACCACTGAAGACTTATTGTCACCTTAAATCATTTACTCTGATTTCACAGCGTTTTCATAACACCAGTTTCGAAACTGAAGCAGATTTTTCAGTAAAACTCTCTTGGAGAGGGTTCTAACCAATAGATATGTAATTTACATAGCTTCCCACACCGAGAAAGACCGTGTTCTGAACAGGCTACATTCATCAAGGATTTGAGAAACATTTTTAATGAGTTTTGTACATGTGTATTACAGTCCTTTCATCCACCATACAAGGCATATTGACACATAGAAACATTAACTCTGACTTCCCAGCATTTTCCTAAAAGCAGTTTCATAAATCAGGCAGTTTCTAAGGAAAAAACTTTTGTAGCGTGTTCTACCCAATAGATATGTAAATTACATAGATTCTCCCGCTGTGAAAGTACGTGTTTCGAACACACCACATGCAGGAAAGTTTCGAAAAAATAAATTATATAGTTGTTTGCATGAGGATGACAGGACTTTCATCACAATACAAGGCATATTGATGCTTAGAAGCATTTTCTCTGATTTCACAGATCTTTCAAAATGCCAGTTTTGAAAATGAGGCAGATTCCACGGCAAAAAGCTCTTGGAGCAGGTTCTAACCTATAGACATTAAATTTACATGGATTCGGTCACCGTGAATTTCCGTGTTCTGAACACGCTACATGCATCTAAGATTCGACAAATATTCAGTACATAGTTGTTAGCATGTGGATTACAGCACTTTCATCCACCAAACATGGCTTCATGACACTTTGAAGAATTTTCTCAGATTTCACAGGTTAGTTTTAACACCAGATTAGAAAATGAGGCAGATTTGGCAGAAAAATGCTCTTGGAGCGAGTTATACACAAAAGATATGTAATTTACCTAGTTTTAATCACCGTGACATTCCGTGCTCTGAACACGTTACATGCATCACGGATTTGACAAACATAATTTAATGAGTTGTGAACATTTGTATTATCGAACTTTCATCTTCCTTACAATGTATATTTACACATAGAAAGTTTATTCTGATTTAGTAGATTTCTCCTAATCTCAGGTTCTAAAATCATGCAGTTTTCACAGAGAAATCCTCTTGGAGCGAGTTCTATCCAATAGACATGCAATTTTTATAGAATCCATCATCGTGAAATTCCGTGCTCCAAAATAGCTACACGCAACCCGGATTCGACAAATATTCACTGCAGAATTGGTAGCATAAGAATTACCTAACATTCATCCACCATAAATGCCATATTGACACTTTGAAGTACTTTCCCTTATTTCAAAAGATTTTCCTAATGCCAGTTTGAAAATGAGGCAGATTCGCATAAAATCCTTGTGGAGCAAATACATCCATATAGAAATGTAATTTACATAGTTTCCCTCACAGTGACATTCCAATTTCCGAACACGCTACATACTTCACGGATTTGACAAACATTTTTAATGAGTTATGTACATGTCTATTACAGAAATTTCACCCAACATAAATGGCATATTTAAACCTAGAAATATTAACTCTGAATTTGCAGCCTTTTCCTAATGCCAGTTTTTCGAAAATCAGGCCGTTAATTCCGGAAAAAAATTTGGAGCGAGTTCTACCCAATAGATATGAAATTTACATAGATTCCATCTCCGGAAATTTCTGTCATACGATCAGGCTACATGCATAGGCTTTGTACAATTATTATCATCCGGTTTGTTTGCATGTGGCTTTATGAGCTTCCATCACAATAAAAGACATATTGACAGTTTCAAGCATTTTCTCTGATTTTGAAGGAATGTCCAAATGCCAGATTCGAAAATGAGGCAGATTTCGCAGAGAAAATATCTTGGAGTGAGTTCTACCCAAGAGATATTTATTTTACATAGATTCGCTCACCGTGATATTCTATGATCTGAACACTATTCATGTATCTCGGATTCGACAAATATTCTCTACAGAGTTGTTAATATGCGGATTGCCGAACTTTCATCCACCATACAAAGCATATTTAAACCTACAAATGATTAATCTGTGTTCGCTCCTTATTCCTAATGCCAGTTTCAAAAATCAGGCTGTTATCTCAGGAAAAAACTCTTGGAGCGATTTGTAACCTAGGGAAATGTAATTTACATAAATTTCCTCGCCGTGACATTCCGTGTTCCGAACATTCTACATGCATAACGGATTCGACAAATATTCACTACAGATATGTTAGCATGTGGATTACCGAACTTTCATCACAAAATATTGAATATTAATACTTAGAAGTATTTTCTCAGATTTTGCAGTGTTTTCCAAGGGCCAGTTTCAGAAATGAAGCAGTTTTCACAGAAAAATTCTCTTGATGTGTGTTCTACCTAATAGACAAATAGATTGCATTCTTTCAATCACCGTGAAATTCCACGTTCGGAACATGGTACATGCATCACGGATTAGAAAATAGATTCTTTAATATGTTGTGAAAATGTAGATTACTGAACTTTCTTCCAACATAAAGGCATCTATACACCTACAAATATTTTCTCTCATTTCGCAACTTTATCCAAATATCCCATTAGAGTATCAAGCAATTTTTGCCAAATTATTCTATTCTAGCTAGTTCTAACCAATAGAATTCTCATTTACATAGTTTCATTACCGTGAAATAATGTTTTTCGAACGCGCTACATGAATCACGGTTTGAAAATATTTACTACACTCTTGTTAACTTGTGGATTACCGGACTTTCATCCACCAATCAAGTCATATTGACACTTAGAAGCATTTTCTCATATTTCGAAGATTTTTCCTAACGCCAGATTTGAAAATGAGGCAGATTTTGCAGAAAAATGCTCTTGGAGCGAGTTCTACCCAATAGACAGGTAATTTACATAGATGTGCTCATCATGACATTTTGTGTTACGAACACATTTCATGTATCTCGGATTCGACAAATATTCACTACAGAGATGTTAGCATTTGAATTACCAATCTTACATCCACCATAAAAGGCATATATACACCTACAAATATTTACTCTCATTTCGCACTTTTATCCAAACGTCAAATTCCAAAATCATGCAATTTGCACCGAAAAATTCTATTCAAGCTAGTTCTACCCAATAGAATTTTAATTTACTTAGTTTCATTACCGTGAATTTCCGAGTTCCAAACACGCTAATTATGTCACGAATACGAAAACTATCCCCTTCATAGTTGGTTACGTGTATTACCGGACTAAAATTCCCCATTTAAGGCATATTCACAGTTAGAAGCATTTTCCCAGATTTCTCAGGTTTTTCCTAACGTCAGTTTGGAAAATGATGCTGATTTCACAGAAAAAGTTCTTGGAGCCAGTTCTACCCAAAAGATATATATTTTAAGTAGTTCACTCACCGTGATATTCTGTCTTCTGATCATGTTACATGCATCAAGGTTTCGACAATCATTCTTTAATGAGTGTGAGCACGTGGATTATCAAATTTTCATCCACCTTACAAGACATGTTTTCACCTAGAAACATTTACTCGACATTTCGCAGAATTTTCCTAAAGTCAATTTCGAAAATCAGGCAGTTTTACCAGAAAAATCCTCTTGTTGCATTTTCCATCAAATAGACACCTCATTTCATAGATACCATCACCGTAACATTCCGTGTTCCTAAAAAACGGTTCATGCACCAAGGATTCAACAAATATTCACTGCTGAATTGTTAGCATGTGAATTACCGATCTTTAATAAATCATTGAAGACATATTGTCACCTTAAAGCATTTACTCTGAAATCACAGCGTTTTCATAACACCAGTTTCGAAACTGAGGCAGATTTTTGAGTAAAATTCACCTGGAGAGGGTTCTAACCATTAGATATGTATTATACATAGCTTCCCTCACCGAGAAAGACCGTGTTCCGAACAGGCTACATACATCAAGGATTTGAGAAATATTTTTAATGAGTTATGTACATGTGTATTACATATCTTTCATCCACCATACAAGGCATATTGACACATAGAAACATTAACTCTGAGTTCGCAGCTTTTTCCTAATAGCAGTTTCAATAATCAGGCAGTTTTCAAAGGAAAAAACTGTTGGAGCGTTTTGTACCCAATAGGTACGTAAATTACATAGATTCCCCCGCTGTGAAATTACGTGTTTCGTACACACTACATGCAGAAAATATTCGACAAAAATAAACTATAGAGTTGTTTGCATGAGGATGATAGGACTTTCATCACAATAAAATGCATATTGATGTTTAGAAGATTTTTCTCTGATTTCACAGATATTTCCAAATGCCAGTTTCGAAAATGAGGCAGATTTCATGGCAAAAACCTCTTGGAGCAAGTTCTAACCTATAGACATGTAATTTACCTGGATTCGCTCACCGTGAAATTCCGTGTTCTGAACACGCTACATGCATCTCAGATTCGACAAATATTCACTACATAGTTGTTAGCATGTGGATTACAGCACTTTCATCCACCATACAAGGCTTACAGGCACTTTGAAAATTTCCTCAGATTTTACAGGTTAGTTTTAAAGCCAGGTTAGAAAATGAGGCAGATTTGGCAGAAAAATGCTCTTGGAACGAGTTATACACAAATGATATGTAATTTACCTAGTTTTACTCACCGTGACATTCCATGAACTGAACACGTTACATGCATCACGGATTCGACAAACATTCACTACAGAGTTGGTAGCATAACGATTACCGAACATTCATCCACCATAAATGCCATATTGACACTTTGAAGCACTTTCCCATATTTCAAAAGATTTTCCCAATGACAGAATTTGAAAATGAGGCAGATTCGCAAAAAATACTCGTGGAGCAAGTACTTCCCAATAGAAATAGAAATTTACATAGTTTCCCTCACAGTGACATTCCAATTTCCGAACACGCTACATACTTCACGGATTTGACAAACATTTTTAATGAGTTATTTACATGTGTATTACAGAACTTTCATCCACCATACAAGGCATACTTAAACCTAGAAAAATTAACTCTGAACTTGCAGCCTTTTCCTAATGCCAGTTTTTCGAAAATCAGTCCGATTTCTGGGGTTAAATTTTTGGAGAGTGTTCTACCGAACGGACATGAAATTTACATAGATTCCATCTCCGGAATTTTCCGTCATACTATCACGCTACATGCATAGGCTTTCTACAATTATTCACATCAGGTTTGTTTGCATGTGGCTTTATGTACTTCCATCACAATACAAGACATATTGACAGTTTAAAACATTTTCTCTGATTTTGAATTAATTTCCAAATGCCAGTTTCGAAAATGAAGAATATTTCGCAGAAAAAACCCTTGGAGTGAGTTCTACCCAAGAGATATTTAATCTACATAGATTCGCTCACCGTGATATTCTATGTTCTGAAAACTCTTTATGTATCTCGGATTTGACAAATATTCTCTACAGAGTTTTTAGTATTTGGATTGCCGAACTTTCATCCACCAAACAAGACATATTTACACCTACAATTGATTAATCTGAGTTCGCATCTTATTCCTAAAGCCAGTTTCAAAAATCAGGCTGTTATCTCAGGAAAAAACCTCTTGGAGCGATTTCTAACCTAGGGAAATGTAATTTACATAAATTTCCTCACCGTGATATTCCATATTCCGAAATTTCTACATGCATAACGGATTCGATAAATATTCACTACAGATTTGTTAGCATGTGGATTACCAAACTTTCATCACCAAACATTGAATATAGATACTTAGAAGTATTTTCTCAGTTTTTGCAGCATTTCCCAAGCGCCTGTTTCAAAAATGAATTAGTTTTAACAGAAAATACACTTGAAGTGAGTTCTACCGAATAGACAAGTAGTTTA
>NW_022588017.1:0-27259 GCF_009834535.1 Camelus ferus | reverse complement strand
AAGCCGCCTTCACCTTAGCATTGTTAGGGAAACTACAAAGTTTGGGTTTTCTGTTGCAAACTCCACTCCATACATATATAAGGGGAAGGTACTATCTCCAACTCGGTTTTACAGTGAAAACTGCAGGAACTTCAAACCGGCACTAGGAAACAGACTGAGAAAGCAGAGAAAATAGTGTCTCCTGCACCCGTTCCCTTGGTGCTAGATGAACGAACGTCTCTCCACTTGCTCAGTTCTGAGAGATAAGTGTGTGTATGAAAGCCGTCCTTCACCTAGCTTGTTGGGAACACAAAGTTTCTTTTCAGTTGCAAACTCCATTCCATACATATATATGGGGAGGTACTAGCTCCAACTCGGTTTTACAGTGAAAACTGCAGGAACTACAAAACCGGCACTAGGAACAGACTGAGAAAGCAGAGAAAAAGTGTCTCCTGCAACCCGTTCCCTTGGTGCTAGATGAACGAAAGTCTCTCCACTTGCTCAGTTCTGAGAGATAAGTGTGTGTGAAAGCCGTCCTTCACCTAGCTTGTTGGGAACACAAAGTTTCTTTTCAGTTGCAAACTCCATTCCATACATATATATGGGGAGGTACTAGCTCCAACTCGGTTTTACAGTGAAAACTGCAGGAACTTCAAACCGGCACTAGGAAACAGACTGAGAAAGCAGAGAAAAAGTGTCTCCTGCAACCCGTTCCCTTGGTGCTAGATGAACGAACGTCTCTCCACTTGCTCAGTTCTGAGAGATAAGTGTGTGTGAAAGCCGTCCTTCACCTAGCTTGTTGGGAACACAAAGTTTCTTTTCAGTTGCAAACTCCATTCCATACATATATATGGGGAGGTACTAGCTCCAACTCGGTTTTACAGTGAAAACTGCAGGAACTTCAAACCGGCACTAGGAAACAGACTGAGAAAGCAGAGAAAAAGTGTCTCCTGCAACCCGTTCCCTTGGTGCTAGATGAACGAACGTCTCTCCACTTGCTCAGTTCTGAGAGATAAGTGTGTGTGAAAGCCGTCCTTCACCTAGCTTGTTGGGAACACAAAGTTTCTTTTCAGTTGCAAACTCCATTCCATACATATATATGGGAGGTACTAGCTCCAACTCGGTTTTACAGTGAAAACTGCAGGAACTTCAAACCGGCACTAGGAACAGACTGAGAAAGCAGAGAAAAGTGTCTCCTGCAACCCGTTCCCTTGGTGCTAGATGAACGAACGTCTCTCCACTTGCTCAGTTCTGAGAGATAAGTGTGTGTGAAAGCCGTCCTTCACCTAGCTTGTTGGGAACACAAAGTTTCTTTTCATGTTGCAAACTCCACTCCATACATATATATGGGAGGTACTAGCTCCAACTCGGTTTTACAGTGAAAACTGCAGGAACTTCAAACCGGCACTAGGAAACAGACTGAGAAAGCAGAGAAAAAGTGTCTCCTGCAACCCGTTCCCTTGGTGCTAGATGAACGAACGTCTCTCCACTTGCTCAGTTCTGAGAGATAAGTGTGTGTGAAAGCCGTCCTTCACCTAGCTTGTTGGGAACACAAAGTTTCTTTTCAGTTGCAAACTCCATTCCATACATATATATGGGGAGGTACTAGCTCCAACTCGGTTTTACAGTGAAAACTGCAGGAACTTCAAACCGGCACTAGGAAACAGACTGAGAAAGCAGAGAAAAAGTGTCTCCTGCAACCCGTTCCCTTGGTGCTAGATGAACGAACGTCTCTCCACTTGCTCAGTTCTGAGAGATAAGTGTGTGTGAAAGCCGTCCTTCACCTAGCTTGTTGGGAACACAAAGTTTCTTTTCAGTTGCAAACTCCATTCCATACATATATATGGGGAGGTACTAGCTCCAACTCGGTTTTACAGTGAAAACTGCAGGAACTTCAACCGGCACTAGGAAACAGACTGAGAAAGCAGAGAAAAAGTGTCTCCTGCAACCCGTTCCCTTGGTGCTAGATGAACGAACGTCTCTCCACTTGCTCAGTTCTGAGAGATAAGTGTGTGTGAAAGCCGTCCTTCACCTAGCTTGTTGGGAACACAAAGTTTCTTTTCAGTTGCAAACTCCATTCCATACATATGTATGGGCAGGTACCAGCTCCAAATCGGTTTTACAGTGAAAACTGCAGGAACATCAAACCGGCACTAGGAAACAGACTGAGAAAGCAGAGAAAAAGTTTCTCCTGCAACCCGTTCCCTTGGTGCTAGATGAACGAATGTCTCTTCACTTGCTCAGTTCTGAGAGATAAGTGTGTGTGAAAGCCGTTCATTCACCTAGGTTGTTGGGAACACAAAGTTTCTTTTCAGTTGCAAACTCCATTCCATACATATATATGGGGAGGTAATAGCTCCAAATCTGTTTTACAGTGAAAACTGCAAGAACTTCAAACCGGCACTAGGAAACAGACTGAGAAACAGAGAAAAAGTGTCTTCTGCAACCCGTTCCCTTGGTGCTAGATGAACGAACGTCTCTCCACTTGCTCAGCTCTGAGAGATAAGTGTGTGTGAAAGCCATCCTTCACCTAGCTTGTTGGGAACACAAAGTTTCTTTTCAGTTGCAAACTCCATTCCATACATATATATGGGCAGGTACTAGCTCCAACTCGGTTTTACAGTGAAAACTGCAGGAACTTCAAACCGGCACTAGGAAACAGACTGAGAAAGCAGAGAAAAGTGTCTCCTGCAACCCGTTCCCTTGGTGCTAGATGAACGAACGTCTCTCCACTTGCTCAGTTCTGAGAGATAAGTGTGTGTGAAAGCCGTCCTTCACCTAGCTTGTTGGGAACACAAAGTTTCTTTTCAGTTGCAAACTCCAATCCATACATATATATGGGGAGGTACTAGCTCCAACTCGGTTTTACAGTGAAAACTGCAGGAACTTCAAACCGGCACTAGGAAACAGACTGAGAAAGCAGAGAAAAAGTGTCTCTGCAACCCGTTCCCTTGGTGCTAGATGAACGAACGTCTCTCCACTTGCTCAGTTCTGAGAGATAAGTGTGTGTGAAAGCCGTCCTTCAACCTAGCTTGTTGGGAACACAAAGTTTCTTTTCAGTTGCAAACTCCATTCCATACATATATATGGGCAGGTACTAGCTCCAACTCGGTTTTACAGTGAAAACTGCAGGAACTTCAAACCGGCACTAGGAAACAGACTGAGAAACCAGAGAAAAGTGTCTCCTGCAACCCGTTCCCTTGGTGCTAGGATGAACGAACGTCTCTCCACTTGCTCAGTTCTGAGAGATAAGTGTGTGTGAAAGCCGTCCTTCACCTAGCTTGTTGGGAACACAAAGTTTCTTTTCAGTTGCAAAATCCACACCATACATATATATGGGGAGGTACTAGCTCCAACTCGGTTTTACAGTGAAAACTGCAGGAACTTCAAACCGGCACTAGGAAACAGACTGAGAAAGCAGAGAAAAAGTGTCTCCTGCAAGCCGTTCCCTTGGTGCTAGATGAACGAACGTCTCTCCACATGCTCAGTTCTGAGAGATAAGTGTGTGTGAAAGCCGTCCTTCACCTAGCTTGTTGGGAACACAAAGTTTCTTTTCAGTTGCAAACTCCATTCCATAAATATATATGGGGAGGTACTAGCTCCAACTCGGTTTTACAGTGAAAACTGCAGGAACTTCAAACCGGCACTAGGAAACAGACTGAGAAAGCAGAGAAAAAGTGTCTCCTGCAACCCGTTCCCTTGGTGCTAGATGAACGAACGTCTCTCCACTTGCTCAGTTCTGAGAGATAAGTGTGTGTGAAAGCCGTCCTTCACCTAGCTTGTTGGGAACACAAAGTTTCTTTTCAGTTGCAAACTCCATTCCATACATATATATGGGGAGGTACTAGCTCCAACTCGGTTTTACAGTGAAAACTGCAGGAACTTCAAACCGGCACTAGGAAACAGACTGAGAAAGCAGAGAAAAAGTGTCTCCTGCAACCCGTTCCCTTGGTGCTAGATGAACGAACGTCTCTCCACTTGCTCAGTTCTGAGAGATAAGTGTGTGTGAAAGCCGTCCTTCACCTAGCTTGTTGGGAACACAAAGTTTCTTTTCAGTTGCAAACTCCATTCCATACATATATATGGGGAGGTACTAGCTCCAACTCGGTTTTACAGTGAAAACTGCAGGAACTTCAAACCGGCACTAGGAAACAGACTGAGAAAGCAGAGAAAAAGTGTCTCCTGCAACCCGTTCCCTTGGTGCTAGATGAACGAACGTCTCTCCACTTGCTCAGTTCTGAGAGATAAGTGTGTGTGAAAGCCGTCCTTCACCTAGCTTGTTGGGAACACAAAGTTTCTTTTCAGTTGCAAACTCCACATCCATACATATATATGGGGAGGTAATAGCTCCAACTCGGTTTTACAGTGAAAACTGCAGGAACTTCAAACCGGCACTAGGAAACAGACTGAGAAAGCAGAGAAAAAGTGTCTCCTGCAACCCGTTCCCTTGGTGCTAGATGAACGAACGTCTCTCCACTTGCTCAGTTCTGAGAGATAAGTGTGTGTGAAAGCCGTCTTCACCTAGCTTGTTGGGAACACAAAGTTTCTTTTCAGTTGCAAACTCCACTCCATACATATATATGGGGAGGTACTAGCTCCAACTCGATTTTACAGTGAAAACTGCAGGAACTTCAAACCGGCACTAGGAAACAGACTGAGAAAGCAGAGTAAAAGTTTCTTCTGCAACACGTTCCCTTGGTGCTAGATGAACGAACGTCTCTCCACATGCTCAGTTCTGAGAGATAAGTGTGTGTGAAAGCCGTCCTTCACCTAGCTTGTTGGGAACACAAAGTTTCTTTTCAGTTGCAAACTCCATTCCATACATATATATGGGGAGGTACTAGCTCCAACTCGGTTTTACAGTGAAAACTGCAGGAACTTCAAACCGGCACTAGGAAACAGACTGAGAAAGCAGAGAAAAAGTGTCTCCTGCAACCCGTTCCCTTGGTGCTAGATGAACGAACGTCTCTCCACTTGCTCAGTTCTGAGAGATAAGTGTGTGTGAAAGCCGTCCTTCACCTAGCTTGTTGGGAACACAAAGTTTCTTTTCAGTTGCAAACTCCACTCCATACATATATATGGGTAGGTACTAGCTCCAACTCGGTTTTACAGTGAAAACTGCAGGAACTTCAAACCGGCACTAGGAAACAGACTGAGAAAGCAGAGAAAAGTGTCTCCTGCAACCCGTTCCCTTGGTGCTAGATGAACGAACGTCTCTCCACTTGCTCAGTTCTGAGAGATAAGTGTGTGTGAAAGCCGTCCTTCACCTAGCTTGTTGGGAACACAAAGTTTCTTTTCAGTTGCAAACTCCACATCCATACATATATATGGGGAGGTACTAGCTCCAACTCGGTTTTACAGTGAAAACTGCAGGAACTTCAAACCGGCACTAGGAAACAGACTGAGAAAGCAGAGAAAAAGTGTCTCCTGCAACCCGTTCCCTTGGTGCTAGATGAACGAACGTCTCTCCACATGCTCAGTTCTGAGAGATAAGTGTGTGTGAAAGCCGTCCTTCACCTAGCTTGTTGGGAACACAAAGTTTCTTTTCAGTTGCAAACTCCATTCCATACATATATATGGGGAGGTACTAGCTCCAACTCGGTTTTACAGTGAAAACTGCAGGAACTTCAAACCGGCACTAGGAAACAGACTGAGAAAGCAGAGAAAATGTGTCTCCTGCAACCCGTTCCCTTGGTGCTAGATGAACGAACGTCTCTCCACTTGCTCAGTTCTGAGAGATAAGTGTGTGTGAAAGCCGTCCTTCACCTAGCTTGTTGGGAACACAAAGTTTCTTTTCAGTTGCAAACTCCATTCCATACATATATATGGGGAGGTACTAGCTCCAACTCGGTTTTACAGTGAAAACTGCAGGAACTTCAAACCGGCACTAGGAAACAGACTGAGAAAGCAGAGAAAAAGTGTCTCCTGCAACCCGTTCCCTTGGTGCTAGATGAACGAACGTCTCTCCACTTGCTCAGTTCTGAGAGATAAGTGTGTGTGAAAGCCGTCCTTCACCTAGCTTGTTGGGAACACAAAGTTTCTTTTCAGTTGCAAACTCCATTCCATACATATATATGGGGAGGTACTAGCTCCAACTCGGTTTTACAGTGAAAACTGCAGGAACTTCAAACCGGCACTAGGAAACAGACTGAGAAAGCAGAGAAAAAGTGTCTCCTGCAACCCGTTCCCTTGGTGCTAGATGAACGAACGTCTCTCCACTTGCTCAGTTCTGAGAGATAAGTGTGTGTGAAAGCCGTCCTTCACCTAGCTTGTTGGGAACACAAAGTTTCTTTTCAGTTGCAAACTCCACTCCATACATATATATGGGGAGGTACTAGCTCCAACTCGGTTTTACAGTGAAAACTGCAGGAACTTCAAACCGGCACTAGGAAACAGACTGAGAAAGCAGAGAAAAGTGTCTCTGCAACCCGTTCCCTTGGTGCTAGATGAACGAACGTCTCTCCACATGCTCAGTTCTGAGAGATAAGTGTGTGTGAAAGCCGTCCTTCACCTAGCTTGTTGGGAACACAAAGTTCTTTCAGTTGCAAACTCCACTCCATACATATATATGGGAGGTACTAGCTCCAACTCCGATTTACAGTGAAAAATGCAGGAAATTCAAACCGGCACTAGGAAACAGACTGAGACACCAGAGTAAAAGTTTCTTCTGCAACACGTTCCCTTGGTGCTAGATGAACGAACGTCTCTCCACATGCTCAGTTCTGAGAGATAAGTGTGTGTGAAAGCCGTCCTTCACCTAGCTTGTTGGGAACACAAAGTTTATTATCAGTTGCAAACTCCACTCCATAAGTATATATAGGGAGGTACTATCTCCAACTCGGTTTTACAGTGAAAAATGCAGGAACTTCAAACCGGCACTAGGAAACAGACTGAAAAACCAGAGTAAAAATTTCCCTTGTAACCCGTTCCCTTGGTGCTAGATGAACGAACGTCTCTCCACATGCTCAGTTCTGAGAGAAAATTGTGTGTGAAAGCCGTCCTTCACCTAGCTTGTTGGGAACACAGAATTTCTTTTCAGTTGCAAACTCCAATCCATAAAATATATGGGGAGGTACTTGTTCCAACTCGGTTTTACAGTGAAAACTGCAGGAACTTCAAACCGGCACCAGGAAACAGACTGAGAAAAAGATTAAAGTTTCTCCTGCAACCCGTTCCCTTGGTGCTAGATGAACGAACGTCTCTCCACATGCTCAGTTCTGAGAGATAAGTGTGTGTGAAAGCCGTACTTCACCTAGCTTGTTGGGAACACAAAGTTTCTTTTCAGTTGCAAAATCCAATCCATACATATATATGGGGAGGTACTAGCTCCAACTCTGTTTTACAGTGAAAACTGCAGGAACTTCAAACCGGCACTAGGAAACAGACTGAGAAAGCAGAGAAAAAGTGTCTCCTGCAACCCGTTCGCCTTGGTGCTAGATGAACGAACGTCTCTCCACTTGCTCAGTTCTGAGAGATAATGTGTGTGTGAAAGCCGTCCTTCACCTAGCTTGTTGGGAACACAAAGTTTCTTTTCAGTTGCAAACTCCATTCCATACATATATATGGGGAGGTAAAAGCTCCAACTCGGTTTTACAGTGAAAACTGCAGGAACTTCAAACCGGCACTAGGAAACAGACTGAAAAAGCAGAGAAAAAGTATCTCCTGCAACCCGTTCCCTTGGTGCTAGATGAACGAACGTTTCTCCAGTTGCTCAGTTCTGAGAGATAAGTGTGTGTGAAAGCCGTTCTTCACCTAGCTTGTTGGGAACACAAAGTTTCTTTTCAGTTGCAAACTCCACACCATACATATATATGGGGAGGTAATAGCTCCAACTCGGTTTTAAAGTGAAAACTGCAGGAACATCAATCAGGCACTAGGAAACACACTGAGAAAGCAGAGAAAAAGTGTCTCCTGCAAACCGTTCCATTTGTGCTACATAAAAGAACGTCTCTCCACATGCTCAGTTCTGAGAGTTAAGTGTGTGTGAAAGCCGTCTTTCAAGTAGCTTGTTGGGAACACTAATTTTCTATTCAGTTGCAAATACCACTCCATACATATATATGGGGAGGTACTAGCTCCAACTCCGATTTACAGTGAAAAATGCAGGAAATTCAAACCGGCACTAGGAAAAAAACTGAGACACCAGAGTAAAAGTTTCTTCTGCAACACGTTCCCTTGGTGCTAGATGAACGAACGTCTCTCCACATGCTCAGTTCTGAGAGATAAGTGTGTGTGAAAGCCGTCCTTCACCTAGCTTGTTGGGAACACAAAGTTTATTATCAGTTGCAAACTCCAGTCCATAAGTATATATAGGGAGTTACTATCTCCAACTCGGCTTTACAGTGTAAAATGCAGGAACTTCAAACCGGCACTAGGAAACAGACTGAAAAACCAGAGTAAAAATTTCCCTTGTAACCCGTTCCCTTGGTGCTAAATGAACGAACGTCTCTCCACATGCTCAGTTCTGAGATAAAATTGTGTGTGAAAGCCGTCCTTCACCTAGCTTGTAGGGAACACAGAATTTCTTTTCAGTTGCAAAATCCATTCCATAAAAATATATGGGAAGGTACTTGTTCCAACTCGGTTTTACAGTGAAAACTGCAGGAACTTCAAACCGGCACCAGGAAACAGACTGAGAAAAAGACTAAAGTTTCTCCTGCAACCCGTTCCCTTGGTGCTAGATGAACGAACGTCTCTCCACATGCTCAGTTCTGAGAGATAAGTGTGTGTGAAAGCCGCCTTCACTTAGCTTGTTGGGAACACAAAGTTTCTTTTCTGTTGCAAACTCCACTCCATACATATATATGGCTAGGTACTAGCTCAAACTCGGTTTTACAGTGAAAACTGCAGGAACTTCAATCCGGCACTAGGAAACAGACTGAGAAAGCAGAGTAAAAGTTTCTTCTGCAACACGTTCCCTTAGTGCTAGATGAACGAACGTCTCTCCACATGCTCAGTTCTTAGAGATAAGTGTGTGTGAAAGCCGCCTTCACCTAGCTTGTTGGGAACACTAAAGTTTCTTTTCTGTTGCAAACTCCAATCCATACATATATATGGCTAGGTACTAGCTCCAACTCGGTTTACAGTGAAAACTGCAGGAACTTCAAACCGGCACTAGGAAACAGACTGAGAAAGCAGAGTAAAAGTTTCTCCTGCAACACGTTCCCTTGGTGCTAGATGAACGAACGTCTCTCCACATGCTCAGTTCTGAGAGATAAGTGTGTGTGAAAGCCGTCCTTCACCTAGCTTGTTGGGAACACAAAGTTTCTTATCAGTTGCAAACATCCACTCCATACATATATATGGGGAGGTACTAGCTCCAACTCGGTTTTACAGTGAAAACTGCAGGAACTTCAAACCGGCACTAGGAAACAGACTGAGAAAGCAGAGAAAAAGTGTCTCCTGCAACCCGTTCCCTTGGTGCTAGATGAACGAACGTCTCTCCACTTGCTCAGTTCTGAGAGATAAGTGTGTGTGAAAGCCGTCCTTCACCTAGCTTGTTGGGAACACAAAGTTTCTTTTCAGTTGCAAACTCCCATTCCATACATATATATGGGGAGGTACTAGCTCCAACTCGGTTTTACAGTGAAAACTGCAGGAACTTCAAACCGGCACTAGGAAACAGACTGAGAAAGCAGAGTAAAAGTGTCTCCTGCAACCCGTTCCCTTGGTGCTAGATGAACGAACGTCTCTCCACATGCTCAGTTCTGAGAGATAAGTGTGTGTGAAAGCCGTCCTTCACCTAGCTTGTTGGGAACACAAAGTTTCTTTTCAGTTGCAAACTCCATTCCATACATATATATGGGGAGGTACTAGCTCCAACTCGGTTTTACAGTGAAAACTGCAGGAACTTCAAACCGGCACTAGGAAACAGACTGAGAAAGCAGAGAAAAAGTGTCTCCTGCAACCCGTTCCCTTGGTGCTAGATGAACGAACGTCTCTCCACTTGCTCAGTTCTGAGAGATAAGTGTGTGTGAAAGCCGTCCTTCACCTAGCTTGTTGGGAACACAAAGTTTCTTTTCAGTTGCAAACTCCATTCCATACATATATATGGGGAGGTACTAGCTCCAACTCGGTTTTACAGTGAAAACTGCAGGAACTTCAAACCGGCACTAGGAAACAGACTGAGAAAGCAGAGAAAAAGTGTCTCCTGCAACCCGTTCCCTTGGTGCTAGATGAACGAACGTCTCTCCACTTGCTCAGTTCTGAGAGATAAGTGTGTGTGAAAGCCGTCCTTCACCTAGCTTGTTGGGAACACAAAGTTTCTTTTCAGTTGCAAACTCCATTCCATACATATATATGGGGAGGTACTAGCTCCAACTCGGTTTTACAGTGAAAACTGCAGGAACTTCAAACCGGCACTAGGAAACAGACTGAGAAAGCAGAGAAAAAGTGTCTCCTGCAACCCGTTCCCTTGGTGCTAGATGAACGAACGTCTCTCCACTTGCTCAGTTCTGAGAGATAAGTGTGTGTGAAAGCCGTCCTTCACCTAGCTTGTTGGGAACACAAAGTTTCTTTTCAGTTGCAAACTCCATTCCATACATATATATGGGGAGGTACTAGCTCCAACTCGGTTTTACAGTGAAAACTGCAGGAACTTCAAACCGGCACTAGGAAACAGACTGAGAAAGCAGAGAAAAGTGTCTCCTGCAACCCGTTCCCTTGGTGCTAGATGAACGAACGTCTCTCCACTTGCTCAGTTCTGAGAGATAAGTGTGTGTGAAAGCCGTCCTTCACCTAGCTTGTTGGGAACACAAAGTTTCTTTTCAGTTGCAAACTCCATTCCATACATATATATGGGGAGGTACTAGCTCCAACTCGGTTTTACAGTGAAAACTGCAGGAACTTCAAACCGGCACTAGGAAACAGACTGAGAAAGCAGAGAAAAAGTGTCTCCTGCAACCCGTTCCCTTGGTGCTAGATGAACGAACGTCTCTCCACTTGCTCAGTTCTGAGAGATAAGTGTGTGTGAAAGCCGTCCTTCACCTAGCTTGTTGGGAACACAAAGTTTCTTTTCAGTTGCAAACTCCACTCCATACATATATATGGGGAGGTACTAGCTCCAACTCGGTTTTACAGTGAAAACTGCAGGAACATCAATCCGGCACTAGGAAACAGACTGAGAAAGCAGAGAAAAAGTGTCTCCTGCATCCCGATCCATTTGTGCTACATAAAAGAACGTCTCTCCACATGCTCAGTTCTGAGAGATAAGTGTGTGTGAAAGCCGTCTTTCAAGTAGCTTGTTGGGAACACTAATTTTCTATTCAGTTGCAAATACCACTCCATACATATATATGGGGAGGTACTAGCTCCAACTCCGATTTACAGTGAAAAATGCAGGAAATTCAAACCGGCACTAGGAAACAGACTGAGACACCAGAGTAAAAGTTTCTTCTGCAACACGTTCCCTTGGTGCTAGATGAACGAACGTCTCTCCACATGCTCAGTTCTGAGAGATAAGTGTGTGTGAAAGCCGTCCTTCACCTAGCTTGTTGGGAACACAAAGTTTATTATCAGTTGCAAACTCCACTCCATAAGTATATATAGGGAGGTACTATCTCCAACTCGGCTTTACAGTGAAAAACTGCAGGAACTTCAAACCGGCACTAGGAAACAGACTGAAAAACCAGAGTAAAAATTTCCCTTGTAACCCGTTCCCTTGGTGCTAAATGAACGAACGTCTCTCCACATGCTCAGTTCTGAGATAAAATTGTGTGTGAAAGCCGTCCTTCACCTAGCTTGTAGGGAACACAGAATTTCTTTTCAGTTGCAAACTCCAATCCATAAAAATATATGGGAAGGTACTTGTTCCAACTCGGTTTTACAGTGAAAACTGCAGGAACTTCAAACCGGCACCAGGAAACAGACTGAGAAAAAGACTAAAGTTTCTCCTGCAAACCGTTCCCCTGGTGCTAGATGAACGAACGTCTCTCCACATGCTCAGTTCTGAGAGATAAGTGTGTGTGAAAGCCGCCTTCACTTAGCTTGTTGGGAACACAAAGATTCTTTTCTGTTGCAAACTCCACTCCATACATATATATGGCTAGGTACTAGCTCAAACTCGGTTTTACAGTGAAAACTGCAGGAACTTCAATCCGGCACTAGGAAACAGACTGAGAAAGCAGAGTAAAAGTTTCTTCTGCAACACGTTCCCTTAGTGCTAGATGAACGAACGTCTCTCCACATGCTCAGTTCTTAGAGATAAGTGTGTGTGAAAGCCGCCTTCACCTAGCTTGTTGGGAACACAAAGTTTCTTTTCTGTTGCAAACTCCACTCCATACATATATATGGCTAGGTACTAGCTCCAACTCGGTTTTACAGTGAAAACTGCAGGAACTTCAATCCGGCACTAGGAAACAGACTGAGAAAGCAGAGTAAAAGTTTCTTCAGCAACACGTTCCCTTAGTGCTAGATGAACGAACGTCTCTCCACATGCTCAGTTCTAGAGATAAGTGGGTGTGAAAGACGTCCTTCACCTAGCTTGTTGGGAACACAAAGTTTCTTATAAGTTGCAAACACCACTCCATAAATATATATGGGGAGGTACTAATTCCAACTCTGTTTTACAGTGAAAACTGCAGGAACTTCAAACCGGCACTAGGAAACAGACTGAGAAAGCAGAGAAAAAGTGTCTCCTGCAACCCGTTCCCTTGGTGCTAGATGAACGAACGTCTCTCCACTTGCTCAGTTCTGAGAGATAAGTGTGTGTGAAAGCCGTCCTTCACCTAGCTTGTTGGGAACACAAAGTTTCTTTTCAGTTGCAAACTCCCATTCCATACATATATATGGGGAGGTACTAGCTCCAACTCGGTTTTACAGTGAAAACTGCAGGAACTTCAAACCGGCACTAGGAAACAGACTGAGAAAGCAGAGAAAAAGTGTCTCCTGCAACCCGTTCCCTTGGTGCTAGATGAAAGAACGTCTCTCCACATGCTCAGTTCTGAGAGATAAGTGTGTGTGAAAGCCGTCCTTCAACTAGCTTGTTGGGAACACTAAGTTTCTATTCAGTTGCAAACACCACTCCATACATATATATGGGGAGGTACTAGCTCCAACTCCGATTTACAGTGAAAACTGCAGGAAATTCAAACCGGCACTAGGAAACAGACTGAGACACCAGAGTAAAAGTTTCTTCTGCAACACGTTCCCTTGGTGCTAGATGAACGAACGTCTCTCCACATGCTCAGTTCTGAGAGATAAGTGTGTGTGAAAGCCGTCCTTCACCTAGCTTGTTGGGAACACAAAGTTTATTATCAGTTGCAAACTCCACTCCATAAGTATATATAGGGAGGTACTATCTCCAACTCGGCTTTACAGTGAAAAATGCAGGAAATTCAAACCGGCACTAGGAAACAGACTGAAAAACCAGAGTAAAAATTTCCCTTGTAACCCGTTCCCTTGGTGCTAAATGAACGAACGTCTCTCCACATGCTCAGTTCTGAGATAAAATTGTGTGTGAAAGCCGTCCTTCACCTAGCTTGTAGGGAACACAGAATTTCTTTTCAGTTGCAAACTCCAATCCATAAAAATATATGGGAAGGTACTTCTTCCAACTCGGTTTTACAGTGAAAACTGCAGGAACTTCAAACCGGCACCAGGAAACAGACTGAGAAAAAGACTAAAGTTTCTCCTGCAAACCGTTCCCTTGGTGCTAGATGAACGAACGTCTCTCCACATGCTCAGTTCTGAGAGATAAGTGTGTGTGAAAGCCGCCTTCAACTTAGCTTGTTGGGAACACAAAGATTCTTTTCATGTTGCAAACTCCACTCCATACATATATATGGCTAGGTACTAGCTCCAACTCGGTTTTACAGTGAAAACTGCAGGAACTTCAAATCCGGCACTAGGAAACAGACTGAGAAAGCAGAGTAAAAGTTTCTTCTGCAACACGTTCCCTTAGTGCTAGATGAACGAACGTCTCTCCACATGCTCAGTTCTGAGAGATTAGTGTGTGTGAAAGCCGCCTTCACCTAGCTTGTTGGGAACACAAAGTTTCTTTTCTGTTGCAAACTCCACTCCATACATATATATGGCTAGGTACTAGCTCCAACTCGGTTTTACAGTGAAAACTGCAGGAACTTCAATCCGGCACTAGGAAACAGACTGAGAAAGCAGAGTAAAAGTTTCTTCTGCAACACGTTCCCTTGGTGCTAGATGAACGAACGTCTCTCCACATGCTCAGTTCTGAGAGATAAGTGTGTGTGAAAGCCGTCCTTCACCTAGCTTGTTGGGAACACAAAGTTTCTTTTCAGTTGCAAACACCACTCCATAAATATATATGGGGAGGTACTAGCTCCAACTCTGTTTTACAGTGAAAACTGCAGGAACTTCAAACCGGCACTAGGAAACAGACTGAGAAAGCAGAGAAAAAGTGTCTCCTGCAACCCGTTCCCTTGGTGCTAGATGAACGAACGTCTCTCCACTTGCTCAGTTCTGAGAGATAAGTGTGTGTGAAAGCCGTCCTTCACCTAGCTTGTTGGGAACACAAAGTTTCTTTTCAGTTGCAAACTCCATTCCATACATATATATGGGGAGGTACTAGCTCCAACTCGGTTTTACAGTGAAAACTGCAGGAACTTCAAACCGGCACTAGGAAACAGACTGAGAAAGCAGAGTAAAAAGTGTCTTCCTGCAACACGTTCCCTTGGTGCTAGATGAACGAACGTCTCTCCACATGCTCAGTTCTGAGAGATAAGTGTGTGTGAAAGCCGTCCTTCACCTAGCTTGTTGGGAACACAAAGTTTCTTTTCAGTTGCAAACTCCATTCCATACATATATATGGGGAGGTACTAGCTCCAACTCGGTTTTACAGTGAAAACTGCAGGAACTTCAAACCGGCACTAGGAAACAGACTGAGAAAGCAGAGAAAAAGTGTCTCCTGCAACCCGTTCCCTTGGTGCTAGATGAACGAACGTCTCTCCACTTGCTCAGTTCTGAGAGATAAGTGTGTGTGAAAGCCGTCCTTCACCTAGCTTGTTGGGAACACAAAGTTTCTTTTCAGTTGCAAACTCCATTCCATACATATATATGGGGAGGTACTAGCTCCAACACGGTTTTACAGTGAAAACTGCAGGAACTTCAAACCGGCACTAGGAAACAGACTGAGAAAGCAGAGAAAAAGTGTCTCCTGCAACCCGTTCCCTTGGTGCTAGATGAACGAACGTCTCTCCACTTGCTCAGTTCTGAGAGATAAGTGTGTGTGAAAGCCGTCCTTCACCTAGCTTGTTGGGAACACAAAGTTTCTTTTCAGTTGCAAACTCCATTCCATACATATATATGGGGAGGTACTAGCTCCAACTCGGTTTTACAGTGAAAACTGCAGGAACTTCAAACCGGCACTAGGAAACAGACTGAGAAAGCAGAGTAAAAGTTTCTCCTGCAACCCGTTCCCTTGGTGCTAGATGAACGAACGTCTCTCCACATGCTCAGTTCTGAGAGATAAGTGTGTGTGAAAGCCGTCCTTCACCTAGCTTGTTGGGAACACAAAGTTTCTTTTCAGTTGCAAACTCCACTCCATACATATATATGGGGAGGTACTAGCTCCAACTCGGTTTTACAGTGAAAACTGCAGGAACTTCAAACCGGCACTAGGAAACAGACTGAGAAAGCAGAGAAAAAGTGTCTCCTGCAACCCGTTGCCTTGGTGCTACATGAACGAACGTCTCTCCACTTGCTCAGTTCTGGGAGATAAGTGTGTGTGAAAGCCGTCCTTCACCTAGCTTGTTGGGAACACAAAGTTTCTTTTCAGTTGCAAACTCCATTCCATACATATATATGGGGAGGTACTAGCTCCAACTCGGTTTTACAGTGAAAACTGCAGGAACTTCAAACCGGCACTAGGAAACAGACTGAGAAAGCAGAGAAAAAGTGTCTCCTGCAACCCGTTCCCTTGGTGCTAGATGAACGAACGTCTCTCCACTTGCTCAGTTCTGAGAGATAAGTGTGTGTGAAAGCCGTCCTTCACCTAGCTTGTTGGGAACACAAAGTTTCTTTTCAGTTGCAACTCCATTCCATACATATATATGGGGAGGTAATAGCTCCAACTCGGTTTTAAAGTGAAAACTGCAGGAACTTCAAACCGGCACTAGGAAACAGACTGAGAAAGCAGAGAAAAAGTGTCTCCTGCAACCCGTTCCCTTGGTGCTAGATGAACGAACGTCTCTCCACTTGCTCAGTTCTGAGAGATAAGTGTGTGTGAAAGCCGTTCTTCACCTAGCTTGTTGGGAACACAAAGTTTCTTTTCAGTTGCAAACTCCAATCCATACATATATATGGGGAGGTACTAGCTCCAACTCGGTTTTACAGTGAAAACTGCAGGAACTTCAAACCGGCACTAGGAAACAGACTGAGAAAGCAGAGAAAAGTGTCTCCTGCAAACCGTTCCCTTGGTGCTAGATGAACGAACGTCTCTCCACATGCTCAGTTCTGAGAGATAAGTGTGTGTGAAAGCCGCCTTCACCTAGCTTGTTGGGAACACAAAGTTTCTTTTCAGTTGCAAACTCCACTCCATACATATATATGGGTAGGTACTAGCTCCAACTCGGTTTTACAGTGAAAACTGCAGGAACTTCAATCCGGCACTAGGAAACAGACTGAGAAAGCAGAGTAAAAGTTTCTTCCTGCAACACGTTCCCTTAGGTGCTAGATGAACGAACGTCTCTCCACTTGCTCAGTTCTGAGAGATAAGTGTGTGTGAAAGCCGTCCTTCACCTAGCTTGTTGGGAACACAAAGTTTCTTATCAGTTGCAAACTCCACTCCATAAGTATATATAGGTAGGTACTAGCTCCAACTCGGTTTACAGTGAAAAATGCAGGAACTTCAAACCGGCACTAGGAAACAGACTGAGAAAGCAGAGTAAAAAGTTTCTCCTGCAACCCGTTCCCTTGGTGCTAAGATGAACGAACGTCTCTCCACTTGCTCAGTTCTGAGAGATAATTGTGTGTGAAAGCCGTCCTTCACCTAGCTTGTTGGGAACACAAAGTTTCTTTTCAGTTGCAAACTCCAATCCATAAATATATATGGGGAAGGTACTAGCTTCCAACTCGGTTTTACAGTGAAAACTGCAGGAACTTCAAACCGGCACTAGGAAACAGACTGAGAAAGCAGAGAAAAGTTTCTCCTGCAACCGTTCCCTTGGTGCTAGATGAACGAACGTCTCTCCACATGCTCAGTTCTGAGAGATAAGTGTGTGTGAAAGCCGTCCTTCACTAGCTTGTTGGGAACACAAAGTTTCTTTTCAGTTGCAAACTCCACTCCATACATATATATGGCTAGGTACTAGCTCCAACTCGGTTTTACAGTGAAAACTGCAGGAACTTCAATCCGGCACTAGGAAACAGACTGAGAAAGCAGAGTAAAAGTTTCTTCTGCAACACGTTCCCTTGGTGCTAGATGAACGAACGTCTCTCCACATGCTCAGTTCTTAGAGATAAGTGTGTGTGAAAGCCGCCTTCACCTAGCTTGTAGGGAACACAAAGTTTCTTTTCTGTTGCAAACTCCACTCCATACATATATATGGCTAGGTACTAGCTCCAACTCGGTTTTACAGTGAAAACTGCAGGAACTTCAATCCGGCACTAGGAAACAGACTGAGAAAGCAGAGTAAAAGTTTCTTCTGCAACACGTTCCCTTAGTGCTAGATGAACGAACGTCTCTCCACATGCTCAGTTCTGAGAGATAAGTGTGTGTGAAAGACGTCCTTCACCTAGCTTGTTGGGAACACAAAGTTTCTTATCAGTTGCAAACTCCACTCCATAAATATATATGGGGAGGTACTAATTCCAACTCTGTTTTACAGTGAAAAATGCAGGAACTTCAAACCGGCACTAGGAAACAGACTGAGAAAGCAGAGAAAAAGTGTCTCCTGCAACCCGTTCCCTTGGTGCTAGATGAACGAACGTCTCTCCACTTGCTCAGTTCTGAGAGATAAGTGTGTGTGAAAGCCGTCCTTCACCTAGCTTGTTGGGAACACAAAGTTTCTTTTCAGTTGCAAACTCCATTCCATACATATATATGGGGAGGTACTAGCTCCAACTCGGTTTTACAGTGAAAACTGCAGGAACTTCAAACCGGCACTAGGAAACAGACTGAGAAAGCAGAGAAAAAGTGTCTCCTGCAACCCGTTCCCTTGGTGCTAGATGAACGAACGTCTCTCCACTTGCTCAGTTCTGAGAGATAAGTGTGTGTGAAAGCCGTCCTTCACCTAGCTTGTTGGGAACACAAAGTTTCTTTTCAGTTGCAAACTCCAATCCATACATATATATGGGGAGGTACTAGCTCCAACTCGGTTTTACAGTGAAAACTGCAGGAACTTCAAACCGGCACTAGGAAACAGACTGAGAAAGCAGAGAAAAAGTGTCTCCTGCAACCCGTTCCATTGGTGCTACATGAACGAACGTCTCTCCACATGCTCAGTTCTGAGAGATAAGTGTGTGTGAAAGCCGTCTTTCAAGTAGCTTGTTGGGAACACTAAGTTTCTATTCAGTTGCAAACACCACTCCATACATATATATGGGGAGGTACTAGCTCCAACTCCGATTTACAGTGAAAACTGCAGGAAATTCAAACCGGCACTAGGAAACAGACTGAGACACCAGAGTAAAAGTTTCTTCTGCAACACGTTCCCTTGGTGCTAGATGAACGAACGTCTCTCCACATGCTCAGTTCTGAGAGATAAGTGTGTGTGAAAGCCGTCCTTCACCTAGCTTGTTGGGAACACAAAGTTTCTTATCAGTTGCAAACTCCACTCCATAAGTATATATAGGGAGTTACTATCTCCAACTCGGCTTTACAGTGTAAAATGCAGGAACTTCAAACCGGCACTAGGAAACAGACTGAAAAACCAGAGTAAAAATTTCCCTTGTAACCCGTTCCCTTGGTGCTAAATGAACGAACGTCTCTCCACATGCTCAGTTCTGAGATAAATTGTGTGTGAAAGCCGTCCTTCACCTAGCTTGTTGGGAACACAGAATTTCTTTTCAGTTGCAAACTCCAATCCATAAAATATATGGGGAGGTACTTGTTCCAACTCGGTTTTACAGTGAAAACTGCAGGAACTTCAAACCGGCACCAGGAAACAGACTGAGAAAAAGACTAAAGTTTCTCCTGCAAACCGTTCCCTTGGTGCTAGATGAACGAACGTCTCTCCACATGCTCAGTTCTGAGAGATAAGTGTGTGTGAAAGCCGTCCTTCACCTAGCTTGTTGGGAACACAAAGTTTCTTTTCATGTTGCAAACTCCACTCCATACATATATATGGGGAGGTACTAGCTCCAACTCGGTTTTACAGTGAAAACTGCAGGAACTTCAAACCGGCACTAGGAAACAGACTGAGAAAGCAGAGTAAAAGTTTCTTCTGCAACACGTTCCCTTGGTGCTAGATGAACGAACGTCTCTCCACATGCTCAGTTCTGAGAGATAAGTGTGTGTGAAAGCCGTCCTTCACCTAGCTTGTTGGGAACACAAAGTTTCTTTTCAGTTGCAAACTCCACTCCATACATATATATGGGAGGTACTAGCTCCAACTCGGTTTTACAGTGAAAACTGCAGGAACTTCAAACCGGCACTAGGAAACAGACTGAGAAAGCAGAGTAAAAGTTTCTCCTGCAACCCGTTCCCTTGGTGCTAGATGAACGAACGTCTCTCCACATGCTCAGTTCTGAGAGATAAGTGTGTGTGAAAGCCGTCCTTCACCTAGCTTGTTGGGAACACAAAGTTTCTTATAAGTTGCAAACACCACTCCATACATATATATGGGGAGGTACTAATTCCAACTCTGTTTTACAGTGAAAACTGCAGGAACTTGAAACCGGCACTAGGAAACAGACTGAGAAAGCAGAGAAAAAGTGTCACCTGAAACACGTTGCCTTGGTGCTAGATGAACGATCGTCTTTCCACTTGCTCAGTTCTGGGAGATAAGTGTGTGTGAAAGCCGTCCTTCACCTAGCTTGTTGGGAACACAAAGTTTCTTTTCATTTGCAAACCCCATTCCATACATATATATGGGGAGGTACTAGCTCCAACTCGGTTTTAAAGTGAAAACTGCAGGAACTTCAAACCGGCACTAGGAAACAGACTGAGAAACAGAGTAAAAGTTTCTTCTGCAACACGTTCCCTTAGTGCTAGTTGAACGAACGTCTCTCCACATGCTCAGTTCTGAGAGATAAGTGTGTGTGAAAGCCGTCCTTCACCTAGCTTGTTGGGAACACAAAGTTTCTTTTCAGTTGCAAACTCCATTCCATACATATATATGGGGAGGTACTAGCTCCAACTCGGTTTTACAGTGAAAACTGCAGGAACTTCAAACCGGCACTAGGAAACAGACTGAGAAAGCAGAGAAAAAGTGTCTCCTGCAACCCGTTCCCTTGGTGCTAGATGAACGAACGTCTCTCCACTTGCTCAGTTCTGAGAGATAAGTGTGTGTGAAAGCCGTCCTTCACCTAGCTTGTTGGGAACACAAAGTTTCTTTTCAGATGCAAACTCCATTCCATACATATATATGGGGAGGTACTAGCTCCAACTCGGTTTTACAGTGAAAACTGCAGGAACTTCAAACCGGCACTAGGAAACAGACTGAGAAAGCAGAGAAAAAGTGTCTCCTGCAACCCGTTCGCCTTGGTGCTAGATGAACGAACGTCTCTCCACTTGCTCAGTTCTGGAGAGATAAGTGTGTGTGAAAGCCGTCCTTCACCTAGCTTGTTGGGAACACAAAGTTTCTTTTCAGTTGCAAACTCCATTCCATACATATATATGGGGAGGTACTAGCTCCAACTCGGTTTTACAGTGAAAACTGCAGGAACTTCAAACCGGCACTAGGAAACAGACTGAGAAAGCAGAGAAAAAGTGTCTCCTGCAACCCGTTCCCTTGGTGCTAGATGAACGAACGTCTCTCCACTTGCTCAGTTCTGAGAGATAAGTGTGTGTGAAAGCCGTCCTTCACCTAGCTTGTTGGGAACACAAAGTTTCTTTTCAGTTGCAAACTCCATTCCATACATATATATGGGGAGGTAATAGCTCCAACTCGGTTTTACAGTGAAAACTGCAGGAACTTCAAACCGGCACTAGGAAACAGACTGAGAAAGCAGAGAAAAAGTGTCTCCTGCAACCCGTTCCCTTGGTGCTAGATGAACGAACGTCTCTCCAGTTGCTCAGTTCTGAGAGATAAGTGTGTGTGAAAGCCGTTCTTCACCTAGCTTGTTGGGAACACAAAGTTTCTTTTCAGTTGCAAACTCCAACCATACATATATATGGGGAGGTAATAGCTCCAACTCGGTTTTACAGTGAAAACTGCAGGAACATCAATCAGGCACTAGGAAACAGACTGAGAAAGCAGAGAAAAAGTGTCTCCTGCAACCCGTTCCATTTGTGCTACATAAAAGAACGTCTCTCCACATGCTCAGTTCTGAGAGTTAAGTGTGTGTGAAAGCCGTCTTTCAAGTAGCTTGTTGGGAACACTAATTTTCTATTCAGTTGCAAATACCACTCCATACATATATATGGGGAGGTACTAGCTCCAACTCCGATTTACAGTGAAAAATTGCAGGAAATTCAAACAGGCACTAGGAAAAAAACTGAGACACCAGAGTAAAAGTTTCTTCTGCAACACGTTCCCTTGGTGCTAGATGAACGAACGTCTCTCCACATGCTCAGTTCTGAGAGATAAGTGTGTGTGAAAGCCGTCCTTCACCTAGCTTGTTGGGAACACAAAGTTTATTATCAGTTGCAAACTCCACTCCATAAGTATATATAGGGAGGTACTATCTCCAACTCGGCTTTACAGTGAAAAATGCAGGAACTTCAAACCGGCACTAGGAAACAGACTGAAAACCAGAGTAAAAATTTCCCTTGTAACCCGTTCCCTTGGTGCTAAATGAACGAACGTCTCTCCACATGCTCAGTTCTGAGATAAAATTGTGTGTGAAAGCCGTCCTTCACCTAGCTTGTTGGGAACACAGAATTTCTTTTCAGTTGCAAACTCCAATCCATAAAATATATGGGGAGGTACTAGTTCCAACTCGGTTTTACAGTGAAAACTGCAGGAACTTCAAACCGGCACCAGGAAACAGACTGAGAAAAAGACTAAAGTTTCTCCTGCAAACCGTTCCCTTGGTGCTAGATGAACGAACGTCTCTCCACATGCTCAGTTCTGAGAGATAAGTGTGTGTGAAAGCCGCCTTCACTTAGCTTGTTGGGAACACAAAGTTTCTTTTCTGTTGCAAACTCCACTCCATACATATATATGGCTAGGTACTAGCTCCAACTCGGTTTTACAGTGAAAACTGCAGGAACTTCAATCCGGCACTAGGAAACAGACTGAGAAAGCAGAGTAAAAGTTTCTTCTGCAACACGTTCCCTTAGTGCTAGATGAACGAACGTCTCTCCACATGCTCAGTTCTGAGAGATAAGTGTGTGTGAAAGCCGCCTTTCACCTAGCTTGTTGGGAACACAAAGTTTCTTTTCTGTTGCAAACTCCACTCCATACATATATATGGCTAGGTACTAGCTCCAACTCGGTTTTACAGTGAAAACTGCAGGAACTTCAATCCGGCACTAGGAAACAGACTGAGAAAGCAGAGTAAAAGTTTCTTCTGCAACACGTTCCCTTAGTGCTAGATGAACGAACGTCTCTCCACATGCTCAGTTCTTAGAGATAAGTGGGTGTGAAAGACGTCCTTCACCTAGCTTGTTGGGAACACAAAGTTTCTTATAAGTTGCAAACACCACTCCATAAATATATATGGGGAGGTACTAATTCCAACTCGGTTTTACAGTGAAAAATGCAGGAACTTCAAACCGGCACTAGGAAACAGACTGAGAAAGCAGAGAAAAAGTGTCTCCTGCAACCCGTTCCCTTGGTGCTAGATGAACGAACGTCTCTCCACTTGCTCAGTTCTGAGAGATAAGTGTGTGTGAAAGCCGTCCTTCACCTAGATTGTTGGGAACACAAAGTTTCTTTTCAGTTGCAACTCCATTCCATACATATATATGGGGAGGTAAAAGCTCCAACTCGGTTTTACAGTGAAAACTGCAGGAACTTCAAACCGGCACTAGGAAACAGACTGAGAAAGCAGAGAAAAAGTGTCTCCTGCAACCCGTTCCCTTGGTGCTAGATGAACGAACGTCTCTCCACTTGCTCAGTTCTGAGAGATAAGTGTGTGTGAAAGCCGTCCTTCAACTAGCTTGTTGGGAACACAAAGTTTCTTTTCAGTTGCAAACTCCAATCCATACATATATATGGGGAGGTACTAAGCTCCAACTCGGTTTTACAGTGAAAACTGCAGGAACTTCAACCGGCACTAGGAAACAGACTGAGAAAGCAGAGAAAAGTGTCTCCTGCAACCCGTTCCCTTGGTGCTAGATGAACGAACGTCTCTCCACTTGCTCAGTTCTGAGAGATAAGTGTGTGTGAAAGCCGTCCTTCACCTAGCTTGTTGGGAACACAAAGTTTCTTTTCAGTTGCAAACTCCATTCCATACATATATATGGGGAGGTACTAGCTCCAACTCGGATTTTACAGTGAAAACTGCAGGAAATTCAAACCGGCACTAGGAAACAGACTGAGAAAGCAGAGTAAAAGTTTCTTCTGCAACACGTTCCCTTGGTGCTAGATGAACGAACGTCTCTCCACTTGCTCAGTTCTGAGAGATAAGTGTGTGTGAAAGCCGTCCTTCACCTAGCTTGTTGGGAACACAAAGTTTCTATTTCAGTTGCAAACTCCACTTCCATAATATATATAGGGAGGTACTATCTCCAACTCGGTTTTACAGTGAAAAATGCAGGAACTTCAAACCGGCACTAGGAAACAGACTGAGAAAGCAGAGTAAAATTTCTCCTTGTCAACCCGTTCCCTTGGTGCTAGATGAACGAACGTCTCTCCACTTGCTCAGTTCTGAGAGATAATGTGTGTGTGAAAGCCGTCCTTCACCTAGCTTGTTGGGAACACAAAGTTTCTTTTCAGTTGCAAAACTCCAATCCATAAATATATATGGGGAAGGTACTATGTCCAACTCGGTTTTACAGTGAAAACTGCAGGAACTTCAAACCGGCACTAGGAAACAGACTGAGAAAGCAGACTAAAAGTGTCTCCTGCAACCCGTTCCCTTGGTGCTAGATGAACGAACGTCTCTCCACATGCTCAGTTCTGAGAGATAAGTGTGTGTGAAAGCCGTCCTTCACCTAGCTTGTTGGGAACACAAAGTTTCTTTTCTGTTGCAAACTCCACTCCATACATATATATGGGGAAGTACTAGCTCCAACTCGGTTTTACAGTGAAAACTGCAGGAACTTCAAACCGGCACTAGGAAACAGACTGAGAAAGCAGAGAAAAGTGTCTCCTGCAACCGTTCCCTTGGTGCTAGATGAACGAACGTCTCTCCACATTGCTCAGTTCTGAGAGATAAGTGTGTGTGAAAGCCGTCCTTCACCTAGCTTGTTGGGAACACAAAGTTTCTTATCAGTTGCAAACTCCACTCCATACATATATATGGGGAGGTACTAGCTCCAACTCGCTTTTACAGTGAAAACTGCAGGAACTTCAAACCGGCACTAGGAAACAGACTGAGAAAGCAGAGTAAAAGTTTCTCCTGCAACCCGTTCCTTTGGTGCTAGATGAACGAACGTCTCTCCACTTGCCTCAGTTCTGAGAGATAATTGTGTGTGAAAGCCGTCCTTCACCTAGCTTGTTGGGAACACAAAGTTTCTTTTCAGTTGCAAACTCCACTCCATACATATATATGGGGAGGTACTAGCTCCAACTCGGTTTTACAGTGAAAACTGCAGGAACTTCAAACCGGCACTAGGAAACAGACTGAGAAAGCAGAGAAAAAGTGTCTCCTGCAACCCGTTCCCTTGGTGCTAGATGAACGAACGTCTCTCCACATGCTCAGTTCTGAGAGATAAGTGTGTGTGAAAGCCGCCTTCACCTAGCTTGTTGGGAACACAAAGTTTCTTTTCTGTTGCAAACTCCACTCCATACATATATATGGGCTAGGTACTAGCTCCAACTCGGTTTTACAGTGAAAACTGCAGGAACTTCAAACCGGCACTAGGAAACAGACTGAGAAAGCAGAGTAAAAGTTTCTCCTGCAACCCGTTCCCTTGGTGCTAGATGAACGAACGTCTCTCCACATGCTCAGTTCTGAGAGATAAGTGTGTGTGAAAGCCGCTTTCACCTAGCTTGTTGGGAACACAAAGTTTCTTTTCTGTTGCAAACTCCACTCCATACATATATATGGCTAGGTACTAGCTCCAACTCGGTTTACAGTGAAAACTGCAGGAACTTCAAACCGGCACTAGGAAACAGACTGAGAAAGCAGAGAAAAGTGTCCTGCAACCCGTTCCCTTGGTGCCTAGATGAACGAACGTCTCTCCACTTGCTCAGTTCTGAGAGATAAGTGTGTGTGAAAGCCGTCCTTCACCTAGCTTGTTGGGAACACAAAGTTTCTTTTCGTTTGCAAACTCCACTCCATACATATATATGGGAGGTACTAGCTCCAACTCGGTTTTACAGTGAAAACTGCAGGAACTTCAAACCGGCACTAGGAAACAGACTGAGAAAGCAGAGAAAAAGTGTCTCCTGCAAACCCGTTCCCTTGGTGCTAGATGAACGAACGTCTCTCCACTTGCCTCAGTTCTGAGAGATAAGTGTGTGTGAAAGCCGTCCTTCACCTAGCTTGTTGGGAACACAAAGTTTCTTTCAGTTGCAACTCCATTCCATACATATATATGGGGAGGTAACTAGCTCCACACTCGGTTTTACAGTGAAAACTGCAGGAACTTCAAACCGGCACTAGGAAACAGACTGAGAAGCAGAGAAAAGTTTCTCCTGCAACCCGTTTCCCTTGGTGCTAGATGAACGAACGTCTCTCCAGTTGCTCAGTTCTGAGAGATAAGTGTGTGTGAAAGCCGTTCTTCAACTAGCTTGTTGGGAACACAAAGTTTCTTTTCAGTTCAAACTCCAACACCATACATATATACTGGGGAGGTAATAGCTCCAACTCGGTTTTACAGTGAAAACTGCAGGAACATCAATCAGGCACTAGGAAACAGACTGAGAAAGCAGAGAAAATGTGTCTCCTGCAACCGTTCCATTTGCTGCTACATAAAAGAACGTCTCTCCTCATGCCAGTTCTGAGAGTTAAGTGTGTGTGAAAGCCGTCTTTCAAGTAGCTTGTTGGGAACACTAATTTTCTATTCAGTTGCAAATACCACTCCCTTACAATATGAGTCGGGCATTGGGTACTAGCTCCAACTCCGATTTTACAGTGAAAATTGCCAGGAACTTCAAACCGGCACTAGGAAAAAACTGAGACACCAGAGTAAAAGTTTCTTCCTGCAACCGTTCCCTTGGTGCTAGATGAACGAACGTCTCTCCAATTGCTCAGTTCCTGAGAGATAAGTGTGTGTGAAAGCCGTCATTCACCTAGCTTGTTGGGAACACAAAGTTTCTTTTCAGTTGCAAACTCCACTCCATACAGTATATATAGGGAGGTACTAGCTCCAACCCGGTTTTACAGTGAAAACTGCAGGAACTTCAAACGGCACTAGGAAACAGACTGAAAAAGCAGAGAAAAAGTGTCCCTGCAACCCGTTCCCTTGGTGCTAGATGAACGAACGTCTCTCCACTTGCTCAGTTCTGAGATAAATTGTGTGTGAAAGCCGTCCTTCACCTAGCTGTTAGGGAACACAGAATTTCTTTTCAGTTGCAAACTCCACTCCATAAATATATATGGGAAGGTACTGTTCCAACTCGGTTTTACAGTGAAAACTGCAGGAACTTCAACCGGCACCAGGAAACAGACTGAGAAAAAGACTAAAGTTTCTCCTGCAACCCGTTCCTTTGGTGCTAGATGAACGAACGTCTCTCCACATGCTCAGTTCTGAGAGATAAGTGTGTGTTTGAAAGCCGGCCTTCCACTTAGCTTGTTGGAACACAAAGTTTCTTTCTAGCTTGCAAATCCCCCCTCCATACATATATATGGCTTAGGTACTAGCTCAACTCGGTTTTACAGTGAAAACTGCAGGAACTTCAATCCGGCAACTAGGAAACAGACTGAGAAAGCAGAGTTAAAAGTTTCTTCTGCAACCGTTCCCTTAGTGCTGATGAACGAACCGTCTCTCAAATGCCTCAGTTCTTAGAGAAAAGTGGGTGTGAAAGACGTCTCACCTAGCTTGTTGGGAACACAAAGTTTCTTATAAGTTGCAAACACCACTCCATAAATATATGGGGAGGTACTAATTCCAACTCTCTTTTACAGTGAAAAATGCAGGAACTTCAAACCG
>NW_022588016.1:0-27325 GCF_009834535.1 Camelus ferus | reverse complement strand
AAAGTTTCTCCTGCAATCCGTTCCCTTTGTGCTAGATGACGAACGTCTCTCCACATGCTCACTTCTGAGAGATAATTGTGTGTGAAAGCCACCCTTCACCTAGCTTGGTGGGAACACAAAGTTTCTTTTCACTTGCAAGCACCACTCCATACGTATATATGGGGATGTACGAGTTCCAACTCGGATTTACAGTGAAAACTGCAGTAACTTCAAACTGGCACTAGGATAGAGACTGAGAACCAGAGTAAAAGTTACTCCTGCAACCCGTTCCCTTTGTGCTGGATGAACGAACGTCTCTCCACATGCTAAGTTGTGAGAGATAAGTGTGTGTGAAAGCCGTCCTTCACCTAGCTTGTTGGGAACACAAAGTTGCTTTTCATTTGCAAACTCCACTCCATAGATATAAATGGGGAGGTACGAGATCCAAATCGGTTTTACAGTGAAAACTGCAGTAACTTCAATCCGGCACTAGGAAACAGACTGAGAAACCAGAGTAAAAGTTTCTCCTGCAACACGTTCCCTTTGTGCTAGATGAACGAACGTCTCTCCACATGCTCAGTTTTGAGAAGTAAGTGAGTGTGAAATGCATTCTTCACCTAGCTTGTTGGGAACACAAAGTTTCTTTTCACTTGCAAATTCCACTCCACACATATATATGGGGAGGTACAAGCTCCAACTAGGTTTTACAGTGAAAAATGCAGTGTACTTCAAACGCGAAGTAAAGGAAACAGACTGAGAAAACCAGAATTAAAGTTTCCCCTGCAACCCGTTCGCCTTTGTGATAGATGAAGGAACGTCTCTCCACATGCTCAGTTCTGAGAGATAAGTGTGTGTGAAAGCCGCACTTCACCTAGCTTGTGGGAACACAAAAGTTTCTTTTCACTTGCAAACTCCACTCCATAAATAATATGGGGTGGTACGAGCTCCAGCTCGGTTTACAGTGAATACTGCAGTAACTTCAAACCGGCACTAAGAAACAGACTGAGAAACCAGAGTAAAAGTTTTCCCAGCTACCTGTTCCCTTTGTGCTAGATGAACGAAAGTCTATCCACATGCTCAGTTCTGAGAGATAAGTGTGTGTGAAAACCGTCCTTCACATAGATTTGTTTGGAACACAAAGTTTGTGTTTCATTGCAAACTCCACTCCATAGATATATATGGGGAGGTACTAAAGCTCCAACTCGGTTTTAAGGTTGAAAACTGCAGGACTTCAAACCGGCTCTAGGAAACAGCCTGAGAAACCAGAGTAAAAGTTTCTCCTGCAAACCGTTCCCTTTGTGCTAGATGAAACGAACGTCTCTCCACATGCTCAGTTCTGAGAGAAAAGTGTGTGTTAAAGCCGTCCTTCACCCAGCTTGTTGGGAACACAAAGTTTTTTTCACTTGCACAACGCCACTCCATACATATATAAGGGATGTACGAGCTCCAACTCGTTTTTACAAAGAAAACTGCAGTATCTTCTAACAGGCACTAGGAAAGAGACTGAGAAACCAGAGTAAAAGTTTCCCCAGCAACCCGTTCCACTTGTGCTAGATGAACGAAATTCTCTCCACATGCTCAGTTCTGAGAGATATGTGTGTGTGAAAGCCGTAGTTCACTTAGCTTGTTGGGAACCCAAAGTTTCTTTTCAGTTGCAAACTCCAGTCCATACATATATATGGGGAGGTATGAGCTCCAACACGGTTTTACAGTAAAAACTGCAGGAACTTCAAACCGGCACTAGGAAACAGACTGAGAATCCAGAGTAAATGTTTCTCCTGCAAACCGTTCCCTTTGTGCTAGATAAACAAAAGTCTCTCCGCATGCTCAGTTCTGAGAGCTATGTGTGTGTGAAAGCCGCCCTTCACCTAGCTTGTTGGGATCACAAAGATTCTTTTCACTTGCAAACTCCACTCCATACATATAAATGGGGAGGTACGAGCTCCAATTCGGTTTTACAGTGAAAACTGCAGGAAATTCAAACCGGCAGTAGGAAACAGACTGAAATACCAGAGTAAAATTTTCTCCTGCAACCCGTTCCCTTTGTGATAGATGAACGAACATCTCTCCACATGCTCAGTTCTGAGAGATAAGTGTGTGTGAAAGCCGTCATTCACCTAGCTTGATGGGAACACAAAGGTTCATTTCAGTTGCAAACTCCACTGCATATATATATATGGGGAGGTACGAGTTCCAACTCGGTTTACAGTGAAAACTGCAGTAACTTCAAACCGGCACTAGGATAGAGACTGAGAAAACAGAGTAAAAGTTTCTCCTGCAACCCATTCCCTTTGTGTTAGATGAACGAACGTCTCTCCACATGCTCAGTTCTGAGAGATAAGTGTGTGTGAAAGACGCCCTTCACCTAGCTTGTTGGGAACACAAAGTTTCTTTTAATTGCAAACTCCACTCCAATACATATATATGGGGAGGTACAAGCACCAACTCTGTTTTACAGTGAAAACTGCAGGAACTTCAATCCGGCACTAGGAAACAGACTGAGAAAACAGAGTTTAAGTTTCTCCTGCAATGCGTTCCCTTTGTGCTAGATGAACGAAGTTCTCTCCACATGCTCAGTCCTGAGAGATAAGTGTGTGTAAAAGCCGTCCTTCACCTAGCTTGTTGGGAAAACAAAGTTTCTTTTCAGTTGCAAACTCCACTCCATACATATAAATGGGGAGGTACGAGCTACAACTCGGTTTTACAGTGAAAACTGCAGTAACTTCTAACCGGCACTAGGAAACAGACTGAGAAACCATAGTAAAAGTTTCCCCTGCAACCCGTTCAATTTGTGATAGATGAACGAACGTTTCTCCACATGCTCAGTTCTGAGAGATAAGTGTGTGTGAAAGCCGCCCTTCACCTAGCTTGTTGGGAACACAAAGTTTCTTTTCACTTGCAAACTCCACTCCATAAATATATATGGGGTGGTACGAGCTCCAACTCGGTTTTACAGTGAATACTGCAGTAACTTCAAACCGGCACTAAGAAACAGACTGAGAAACCAGAGTAAAAGTTTTCCCAGCTACCTGTTCCCTTTGTGCTAGATGAACGAAAGTCTATCCACATGCTCAGTTCTGAGAGATAAGTGTGTGTGAAAACCGTCCTTCACATAGCTTGTTTGGAACACAAAGTTTGTTTTCAGTTGCAAACTCCACTCCATAGATATATATGGGGAGGTACTAGCTCCAACTCGGTTTTAAGGTGAAAACTGCAGGAACTTCAAAAAGGCTCTAGGAATCAGACTGAGAAACCAGAGTAAAAGTTTCTCCTGCAAACCGTTCCCTTTGTGCTAGATGAACGAACGTCTCTCAACATGCTCAGTTGCTGAGGAAAAGTGTGTGTTAAAGCCGTTCCTCACCAGTCTTGTTGGGAAGCACAAAAGTTTTTTCACTTGCAAACTCCACTCCTACATATATAAGGGGATGGGTACGGACTCGCAACTCGTTTTTACAAAGAAAATGCAGTATCTTCTAACAGGCACTAGGAAAGGACTGAGAACCAAGTAAAAGTTTCCCTCAGCAACCCGTTCCACTTGTGCTAGATGAACGAAATGTCTCTCCACATGCTCAGTTCTGAGAGATATGTGTGTGTGAAGCCGTAGTCACTAGCTTGTTGGAACCCAAAGTTTCTTTTCAGTTGCAAACTCCAGTACCATCATATATATGGGGAGGTATGAGCTCCAACACGTTTTTACAGTGACAACTGCAGGAACTTCAAACCGGCACTAGGAAACAGACTGAGAATCCAGAGTAAATGTGTCTCCTGCAAACCGTTCCCTTTGTGCTAGATAAACAAAGGTCTCTCCGCATGCTCAGTTCTGAGAACTATGTGTGTGTGAAAGCCGCCCTTCACCTAGCTTGTTGGGATCACAAAGATTCTTTTCACTTGCAAACTCCACTCCATACATATAAATGGGGAGGTACGAGCTCCAACTCGGTTGTACAGTGAAAACTGCAGGAAATTCAAACCGGCAGTAGGAAACAGACTGAGATACCAGAGTAAAAGTTTCTCCTGCAACCCGTTCCCTTTGTGATAGATGAACGAACATCTCTCCACATGCTCAGTTCTGAGAGATAAGTGTGTGTGAAAGCCGTCATTCACCTAGCTTGATGGGAACACAAAGGTTCTTTTCATTGCAAACTCCACTGCATATATATTATGGGGAGGTAACGAGATCCAACTTGGATTTACCATTGAAAACGGCAGTACTTCAACCGGCACTAGGATAAACTGAGAAAACAGAGTAAAAGTTTCTCGCTGCAACCCTCCCTTGGTCTAGAGGAACGACCGTCTCTCCACATGCCATTTCTGAGAGATAAGTGTTGTGAAAGACGCCCTCACCTCGCTTGTTGGGAACAGAAAGTTTTCTTTTAAATGCAAACTCCACTCCATACAAATATATGGGGAGGTACAAGCCAATCTGTTTTACAGTTAAAACTGCAGGAACTTCCATCCGGCACTAGGAAACAGACTGGAAACCAGAGAAAAGTTTTCCCACGCTCCCCGTTGTGCTAGATGAACGAAGTTCTCCTCCACATGCTCAGTCCTGAGGAGATAAGTGTGTGTAAAAGCCGTCCTTCACCTAGCTTGTTGGGAAAACAAAGTTTCTTTTCAGTTGCAAACCCACTCCATACATATAAATGGGGAGGTACGAGCTACAACTCGGTTTTACAGTGAAAACTGGCAGTAACTTCTAACCGGCACTAGGAAAACAGACTGAGAAACCAGAGTAAAAAGTTTCCCCTGCAACCCGTTCCTTGTGATAGATGAACGAACGTCTCTCCACATGCTCAGTTCTGAGAGATATGTGTGTGAAAGCCGCCCTTCACCTAGCTTGTTGGGAACACAAAGTTTCTTTTTCACTTGCAAACTCCACTCCATACAATATATAGGGGGTGTACGAGCTCCAACTCGGTTTTACAGTGAATACTGCAGTAACTTCAAACCGCACTAAGAAACAGACTGAGAAACCAGAGTAAAAGTTTTCCCAGGCTACCTGTTCCCTTTGTGCTAGATGAACGAAAGTCTATCCACATGCTCAGTTCTGAGAGATAAGTGTGTGTGAAAACCGTCCTTCACATAGCTTGTTGGAACACAAAGTTTCTTTTCAGTTGCAAACTCCACTCCATAAGATATATATGGGGAGGTACTAGCTCCAACTCGTTTTTAAGGTGAAAACTGCAGGAACTTCAAACCGGCTCTAGGAAACAGACTGAGAAACCAGAGTAAAGTTTCTCCTGCAAACCGTTCCCTTTGTGCTATGAACGAACGTCTCTCCACATGCTCATTCTGAGAGAGGAGTGTGTGTTAAAGCCTCCTCACCCAGCTTGTTGGACACAAAGTTTTTTCACGTTGCAAACTCCACTCCATACATATATAAGGGGATGTACGCAGCTCCAACTCGTTTTTACAAAGAAAACTGCAGTATCTTCTAACAGCACTAGAAAGAGACTGAGAAATCACAGTAAAAGTTTCCCCAGCAACCCGTTCCAATTGTGCTAGATGACGAAATTCTCTACACATGCTCAGTTCTGAGAGATATGTGTGTGTGAAAGCCGTAGTTCACTTAGCTTGTGGGCACCCAAAGTTTCTTTTCAGTTGCAAACTCCCGTCCATACATATATATGGGGAGGTTATGAGCTCCAACACGGTTTTAACAGTGAAAACTGCAGGAAATTCAAAACCGGCAGTAGGAAACAGACTGAGATACCAGAGTAAAAGTTTCTCCTGCACAACCCGTTCCCTTTGTGATAGATGAACGAACATCTCTCCACATGCTCATTTCTGAGAGAATAATGTGTGTGAAAGCCGTCATTCACCTAGCTTGTGGGACACAAAGGTTCTTTTTCAGTTGCAAACTCCACTTGCATATATATATGGGGAGGAACGAGCTCCAACTCTGATTTACAGTGAAAACTGCAGTAACTTCAAACCGGCACTAGGATAACAGACTGAGAAAACAGAGTAAAAGTTTCTCCTGCAACCCGTTCCTTTGTGCTAGATGAACGAACTTCTCTCCACATGCTCAGTTCTGAGAGATATTGTGTGGAAAGACGCTCCTTCACCTAGCTTGGTTGGGAACACAAAGTTTCTTTTAATTGCAAACTCCACTCCATACATATATATGGGGAGGTACAAGCTACCAACTCTGTTTACAGTGAAAAACTGCAGGAACTTCACAACCGGCACTAGAAACAGACTGAGAAACCAGAGTAAAAGTTTCTCCTAGCAACCGTTCCCTTTGTGCTAGATGAACGAAGTTCTCTCCACATGCTCAGTTCTGAGAAGTAAGTGTGTGTGAAAGCAGTCTTCACCTAGCTTGTTGGGAACACAAAGTTCTTTTCACTTGCAAACTCCATCTCCATACATATATATGGGGCGGTACTAGCTCCAACTCGGTTTTACAGTGAAAACTGCAGGACTTCAAACCGGCACTAGGAAACAGACTGAGAAAACCAGAGTTAAAGTTTCTCCTGCAACCGATTCCCTTTGTGCTAGATAGAACGAACGTCTCTCCACATGCTCAGTTCTGAGAGATAAGTGTGTTGAAAGCCGTCCTTCACTCTAGCTTGTTGGGAACACAAAGTTTCTTTTCAGTTGCAAACTCCACTCCATACATTATATGGTGAGGTACTAGCTCCAACTCGGTTTTACAGTGAAAACTGCAGGAACTTCAAACCGGCACTAGGAAACAGACTGAGAAACCAGAGTAAAAGTTTCTCCTGCAACCCGTTCCCTTTGTGCTAGATGAACGAACGTCTCTCCACATGCTCAGTTCTGAGAGATAAGTGTGTGTGAAAGCCGTCCTTCACCTAGCTTGTTGGGAACACAAAGTTTTCTTTTCAGTTGCAAACTCCACACTCCATACATATAATATGGGAGGTACTAGCTCCAAACTCGGTTTTACAGTGAAAAACTGCAGTAACTCATAACAGGCACTAGGAAACAGACTGAGAAACCAGAGTAAAGTTTCTCCTGCAACACGTTCCCTTTGTGCTAGATGAACGAAGTCTCTCCACATGCTCAGTTCTGAGAGATAAGTGTGTGTGAAAGCCGTCCTTTCACCTAGCTTGTTGGGAACACAAAGATTCTTTTCACTTGCAAACTCCACTCCATACATATATATGGGAGGTACGAGCTCCAACTCGGTTTTACAGTGAAAACATGCAGGAACTTCAAACCGGCACTAGGAAACAGACTGAGAAACCAGAGTAAAGTTTCTCCTGCAACCCGTTCCCTTTGTGCTAGATTGAACGAACAGTCTCTCCACATGCTCAGTTCTGAGAGATAAGTGTGTGTGAAAGCCGACCTTCACCTAGCTTGTTGGGAAACACAAAGTTTCTTTTCAGTTGCAAACTCCACTCCATACATATATATGGGGAGGTACTAGCTCCAACTCGGTTTTACAGTGAAAACTGCAGGAACTTCAAACCGGCACTAGGAAACAGACTGAGAAACCAGAGTAAAAGTTTCTCCTGCAACCCGTTCCTTTGTGCTAGATGAACGAACGTCTCTCCACATGCTCAGTTCTGAGAGATAAGTGTGTGTGAAAGCGGCCCTTCCCTAGCTTGTTGGGAAACACAAAGTTCTTTTCAGTTGCAAACTCCACTCCATACATATATATGGGTAGGTACGAGCTCCAACTCGGTTTTACAGTGATAAACTGCAGGAACTTCAAACCGGCACTAGGAACGAGACTGAGAAACCAGAGTAAAAGTTTCACCTGCAAATCGTTTCCCTTTGTGCTAGATGAACGTACGTCTCTCCACATGCTCAGTTCTGAGAGATAAGTGTGTGTGAAAGCCGTCCTTCACCTAGCTTGTTGGGAACACAAAGTTTCTTTTCAGTTGCAAACTCCACTCCACTACATATATATGGGGAGGTACGAGCTCCAACTCGTGTTTACAGTGAAAAACTGCAGGAACTTCAAACCGGCACTAGGAAACAGACTGAGAAACCAGAGTAAAAGTTTCTCCTGCAACCCGTTCCTTTGTGCTAGGATGAAGCGAACGTCTCTCCACATGCTCAGTTCTGAGAGATAAGTGTGTGTGAAAGCCGCCTTCACATAGCTTGTTGGGAACACAAAGTTTCTTTTCACTTGCAAACTCCACTCCATACATATATATGGGGAGGTATGAGCTCCAACTCGGTTTTACATGTGAAAACTGGCAGGAACTTCAAACCGGCACTAGGAAACAGACTGAGAAACCAGAGTAAAAGTTTCTCTGCAACCCGTTCCCTTTGTGCTAGATGAACGAACAGTCTCTCCACATGCTCATTTCTGAGAGATAAGTGTGTGTGTAAGCCGTCCTTCACCTAGCTTGTTGGGAACACAAAGTTTCTTTTCAGTTGCAAACTCCACTCCATACATATATATGGGGAAGTACGAGCTCCAACTCGGTTTACAGTGAAAACTGCAGTAACTTCAAACCTGGCATAGGAAAGAGACTGAGAAACCAGAGTAAAAGTTTCTCCTGCAATCCGTTCCTTTGTGCTAGATGAACGAACGTCTCTCCACATGCTCAGTTCTGAGAGATTAAGTGTGTGTGAAAGCCGCACTTCACCTAGCTTGTTGGGAACACAAAGATTCTTTTCACTTGCAAACTCCACTCCATATTTATATATGGGTAGGTACTAGCTCCAACTCGGTTTTACAGTGAAAACTGCAGGAACTTCAAACCGGCAGTAGGAAACACTCTGAGATACCAGAGTAAAAGTTTCCCTTGCAATCCGTTCCCTTTGTGCTAGATGAACGAACGTCTCTCCACATGCTCATTTCTGAGAAAGAAATGTGTTTGAAAGCCGTCCTTCACCAAGCTTGTTGGGAACACAAAGTTTCTTTTCACATGCAAACTCCACTCCATAAATATATATGGGGAGGTACGAGCTCCAACTCTTTTTTACAGTGAAAACTGCAGGAAATTCAAACCGGCACTAGGAAACAGACTGAGAAACCAGAGTAATAGTTTCAGCTGCAACCCGTTCCCTATGTGCTAGATGAACGAAATTATCTCCACATGCTCAATTCTGAGAGATAAGTGTGTGTAAAAACCGTCCTTCACCTAACTTGTTGGGAACACAAAGTTTCTTTCATTTGCAAACTCCACTCCACACATATATATGGGGAGGTACAAGCTCCAACTCGGTTCTACAGTGAAACTGATGGAACTTCAAACCGGCAGTAGGAAAAAGACTGAGAACCAGAGTAAAAGTTTCTCCTGCAACCAGATCCCTTTTGTGACTAGATGAACGAACGTGTCTCCACATGCTCAGTTCTGAGAGATAAGTGTGTGTGAAAGCCGTCCTTCAACTAGATTGTTGGGAACACAAAGTTTATTTTCAGTTGCAAACTACACTCCATACATATATGTGGGGATCTACTAGCTCCAACTCGGTATTACAGTGAAAACTGCAGGAACTTCAAACCGGCACTAGGAAACAGACAGAGAAACCAGAGAAAGTTTCTCCTGCAACCCGTTCCCTTTGTGCTAGATGAACGAAATTCTCTCCACATGCTCAGTTCTGAGAGCTATGTTTGTGTGAAAGCCGTTATTCACCTAGCTTGTTTGGAACACAAAGATTCTTTTCAATTGCAAACTCCACTCCATACATATATATGGGGAGGTACTAGCTCCAACTCGGTTCTACAGTGAAAACTGCTGGAACTTCAAACTGGCAGTAGGAAAAAGACTGAGAAACCAGAGTAAAAGTTTCTCCTGCAATCCGTTCCCTTTGTGCTAGATGAACGAACGTCTCTGCACATACTCTATTCTGAGAGGAAAGTGTGTGTGAAAGCCGTGCTTCACCTAGCTTGTTGGGAACACAAAGTTTCTTTTCACATGCAAACTCCACTCCATACATATATATGGGGAGGTATGAGCTCCAACTCGGTTTTACCGTGAAAACTGCAGGAACTTCAAACCGGCACTAGAAAACAGACTGAGAAACCAGAGTAAAGATTTCCCTGCCACTAGATCCTTTTGTACTAGATGAACGAACGTGTCTCCACATGCTCAGTTCTGAGAGATAAGTGTGTGTGAAAGCCGTCCTTCACCTAGATTGTTGGGAACACAAAGTTTATTTTCAGTTGCAAACTACACTCCATACATATATGTGGGGATCTACTAGCTCCAACTCGGTTTTACAGTGAAAACTGCAGGAAATTCTAACCGGCAGTAGGAAACAGACTGAGAAACCAGAGTAAAAGTTGCTCCTGCAACCCGTTCCCTTTGTGCTAGATGAACGAACGTCTCTCCACATGCTCAGTTCTGAGAGATAATTGTGTGTGAAAGCCGTACTTCACCTAGCTTGTTGGGAACACAAAGGTTCTTTTCAGTTGCTAACTCCACTCCATACATATATAAGGGGAGGTACTGAGCTCCAACTCGGTTTTACAGTGAAAACTGCATGAACTTCAAACCGGCACTAGGAAACAGACTGAGAAACCAGAGAAAAGTTTCTCCTGCAACCCGTTCCCTTTGTGCTAGATGAACGAAATTCTCTCCACATGCTCAGTTCTGAGAGCTAAGTGTGTGTGAAAGCCGTTCTTCACCTAGCTTGTTGGGAACACAAAGTTTCTTTTCAATTGCAAACTCCACTCCATACATATATATGGGGAGGTACTAGCTCCAACTCGTTTCTACAGTGAAAACTGCAGGAACTTCAAACCGGCAGTAGGAAAAAGACTGAGAAACCAGAGTAAAAGTTTCCCCAGCAACCCGTTCCCTTTGTGCTAGATGAACGAAAGTCTCTCCACATGCTCAGTTCTGAGAGATAAGTGTGTGTGAAAGCCGTACCTTCACCTAGCTTGTTGGGAACACAAAGTTTCTTTTCAGTTGCTAACTCCACTCCATACATATTTAAGGGGAGGTATGAGCTCCAACTCGGTTTTACAGTGAAAACTGCAGGAATTTCATACCGGCACTAGGAAACAGACTGAGAAACCAGAGAAAAGTTTCTCCTGCAACCCGTTCCCTTTGTGCTAGATGAACGAAATTCTCTCCACATGCTCAGTTCTGAGAAATAAGTGTGTGTGAAAGCCGGGCTTCACCTAGCTTGTTGGGAACACAAAGTTTCTTTTCACTTGCAAACTCCACTCCGTACATATATATGGGGAGGTACTAGTTCCAACTCGGTTTTACAGTGAAAACTGCAGGAAAATCAAACCGGCACTAGGAAACAGACTGAGAAACCAGAGTAAATGTTTCACATGCAACCCGTTCCCTTTGTGCTAGATGAACGAACGTCTCTCCACATGCTCAGTTCTGAGAGATATGTGTGTGTGAAGCCGTCCTTCACCTAGGCTTGTTGGGAACACAAAGTTTCTTTTCACTTGCAAACTCCACTCCATACATATATATGGGGAGGTACGAGCTCCAACTCGGTTTTACAGTGAAAACTGCAGTAACTTCAAACCGGCACTAGGAAACAGACTGAGAAACCAGAGTAAAAGTTTCTCCTGCAAACCGTTCCCTTTGTGCTAGATGAACGAAAGTCTCTCCACATGCTCAGTTCTGAGAGATAAGTGTGTGTGAAAGCCGTCCTTCACCTAGCTTGTTGGGAACACAAAGTTTCTTTTCAGTTGCAAACTCCACTCCATACATATATATGGGGATGGTACTAGCTCCAACTCGGTTTTACAGTGAATAACTGCAGGAACTTCAAACCGGCACTAGGAAACAGACTGAGAAACCAGAGTAAAAGTTTCTCCTGCAACCGTTCCCTTTGTGCTAGATGAACGAAAGTCTATCCACATGCTCAGTTCTGAGAGATAAGTGTGTGTGAAAACCGTCCTTCACATAGCTTGTTTGGAACACAAAGTTTGTTTTCAGTTGCAAACTCCACTCCATAGATATATATGGGGAGGTACTAGCTCCAACTCGGTTTTAAGGTGAAAACTGCAGGAACTTCAAAAAGGCTCTAGGAATCAGACTGAGAAACCAGAGTAAAAGTTTCTCCTGCAAACCGTTCCCTTTGTGCTAGATGAACGAACGTCTCTCCACATGCTCAGTTCTGAGAGAAAAGTGTGTGTTAAAGCCGTCCTTCACCCAGCTTGTTGGGAACACAAAGTTTTTTTCACTTGCAAACTCCACTCCATACATATATAAGGGGATGTACGAGCTCCAACTCGTTTTTACAAAGAAAACTGCAGTATCTTCTAACAGGCACTAGGAAAGAGACTGAGAAACCAGAGTAAAAGTTTCCCCAGCAACCCGTTCCACTTGTGCTAGATGAACGAAATTCTCTCCACATGCTCAGTTCTGAGAGATAAGTGTGTGTGAAAGCCGTCCTTCACCTAGCTTGTTGGGAACACAAAGTTTCTTTTCAGTTGCAAACTCCACTCCATACATATATATGGGGAGGTACTAGCTCCAACTCGGTTTTACAGTGAAAACTGCAGGAACTTCAAACCGGCACTAGGAAACAGACTGAGAAACCAGAGTAAAAGTTTCTCCTGCAACCCGTTCCCTTTGTGCTAGATGAACGAACGTCTCTCCACATGCTCAGTTCTGAGAGATAATGTGTGTGTGAAAGCCGTCCTTCACCTAGCTTGTTGGGAACACAAAGTTTCTTTTCACTTGCAAACTCCACTCCATACATATATATGGGGAGGTACTAGCTCCAACTCGGTTTTACAGTGAAAACTGCAGGAACTTCAAACCGGCACTAGGAAACAGACTGAGATACCAGAGTAAAAGTTTCTCCTGCAACCCGTTCCCTTTGTGCTAGATGAACGAACGTCTCTCCACATGCTCAGTTCTGAGAGATAAGTGTGTGTGAAAGCCGTCCTTCACCTAGCTTGTTGGGAACACAAAGTTTCTTTTCAGTTGCAAACTCCACTGCATACATATATATGGGGAGGTACTAGCTCCAACTCGGATTTACAGTGAAAACTGCAGTAACTTCAAACCGGCACTAGGAAAGAGACTGAGAAACCAGAGTAAAAGTTTCTCCTGCAACCCGTTCCCTTTGTGCTAGATGAACGAACGTCTCTCCACATGCTCAGTTCTGAGAGATAAGTGTGTGTGAAAGCCGTCCTTCACCTAGCTTGTTGGGAACACAAAGTTTCTTTTCAATTGCAAACTCCACTCCATACATATATATGGGGAGGTACAAGCTCCAAATCGGTTTTACAGTGAAAACTGCAGGAACTTCAATCCGGCACTAGGAAACAGACTGAGAAACCAGAGTAAAAGTTTCTCCTGCAACCCGTTCCCTTTGTGCTAGATGAACGAAGTCTCTCCACATGCTCAGTTCCTGAGAGATAAGTGTGTGTGAAAGCCGTCCTTCACCTAGCTTGTTGGGAAAACAAAGTTTCTTTTCAGTTGCAAACTCCACTCCATACATATAAATGGGGAGGTACGAGCTACAACTCGGTTTTACAGTGAAAACTGCAGTAACTTCTAACCGGCACTAGGAAACAGACTGAGAAACCAGAGAAAAATTTTCCCCTGCAACCCGTTCCCTTTGTGATAGATGAACGAACGTCTCTCCACATGCTCAGTTCTGAGAGATAAGTGTGTGTATGAAAGCCGCCCTTCACCTAGCTTGTTGGGAACACAAAGTTTCTTTTCACTTGCAAACTCCACTCCATAAATATATATGGGGTGGTACGAGCTCCAACTCGGTTTTACAGTGAATACTGCAGGAACTTCAAACCGGCACTAAGAAACAGACTGAGAAACCAGAGTAAAAGTTTTCCCAGCTACCTGTTCCCTTTGTGCTAGATGAACGAAAGTCTATCCACATGCTCAGTTCTGAGAGATAAGTGTGTGTGAAAACCGTCCTTCACATAGCTTGTTTGGAACACAAAGTTTCTTTTCAGTTGCAAACTCCACTCCATAGATATATATGGGGAGGTACTAGCTCCAACTCGGTTTTTAAGGTGAAAACTGCAGGAACTTCAAACCGGCTCTAGGAAACAGACTGAGAAACCAGAGTAAAAGTTTCTCCTGCAAACCGTTCCCTTTGTGCTAGATGAACGAACGTCTCTCCACATGCTCAGTTCTGAGAGAAAAGTGTGTGTTAAAGCCGTCCTTCACCCAGCTTGTTGGGAACACAAAGTTTTTTTCACTTGCAAACTCCACTCCATACATATATAAGGGGATGTACGAGCTCCAACTCGTTTTTACAAAGAAAACTGCAGTATCTTCTAACAGGCACTAGGAAAGAGACTGAGAAATCACAGTAAAAGTTTCCCCAGCAACCCGTTCCAATTGTGCTAGATGAACGAAATTCTCTACACATGCTCAGTTCTGAGAGATATGTGTGTGTGAAAGCCGTAGTTCACTTAGCTTGTTGGGAACCCAAAGTTTCTTTTCAGTTGCAAACTCCACTCCATACATATATATGGGGAGGTATGAGCTCCAACATCGGTTTTACAGTGAAAACTGCAGGAAATTCAAACCGGCAGTAGGAAACAGACTGAGATACCAGAGTAAAAGTTTCTCCTGCAACCCGTTCCCTTTGTGATAGATGAACGAACATCTCTCCACATGCTCAGTTCTGAGAGATAAGTGTGTGTGAAAGCCGTCATTCACCTAGCTTGATGGGAACACAAAGGTTCTTTTCAGTTGCAAACTCCACTGCATATATATATATGGGGAGGTACGAGCTCCAACTCGGATTTACAGTGAAAACTGCAGTAACTTCAAACCGGCACTAGGATAGAGACTGAGAAACCAGAGTAAAAGTTTCTCCTGCAAACCCGTTCCCTTTGTGCTAGATGAACGAACGTCTCTCCACATGCTCAGTTCTGAGAGATAATTGTGTGTGAAAGACCCCCTTCACCTAGCTTGTTGGGAACACAAAGTTTCTTTTAAATTGCAAACTCCACTCCATACATATATATGGGGAGGTACAAGCACCAACTCTGTTTTACAGTGAAAACTGCAGGAACTTCAATCCGGCACTAGGAAACAGACTGAGAAACCAGAGTAAAAGTTTCTCCTGCAACGCGTTCCCTTTGTGCTAGATGAACGAAGTTCTCTCCACATGCTCAGTTCTGAGAAGTAAGTGTGTGTGAAAGCCATTCTTCACCTAGCTTGTTGGGAACACAAAGTTTCTTTTCACTTGCAAACTCCATTCCGCACATATATATGGGGCGGTACAAGCTCCAACTCGATTTTACAGTGAAAACTGCAGGTAATTCAAACCGGCAGTAGGAAACAGACTGAGAAACCAGAGTTAAAGTTTCTCCTGCAACCCGTTCCCTTTGTGCTAGTAGAACGAACGTCTCTCCACATGCTCAGTTCTGAGAGATAAGTGTGTGTGAAAGCCGTCCTTCACCTAGCTTGTTGGGAACACAAAGTTTCTTTTCAGTTGCAAACTCCACTCCATACATATATATGGGGAGGTACTAGCTCCAACTCGGTTTTACAGTGAAAACTGCAGGAACTTCAAACCGGCACTAGGAAACAGACTGAGAAACCAGAGTAAAAGTTTCTCCTGCAACCCGTTCCCTTTGTGCTAGATGAACGAACGTCTCTCCACATGCTCAGTTCTGAGAGATAAGTGTGTGTGAAAGCCGTCCTTCACCTAGCTTGTTGGGAACACAAAGTTTCTTTTCACTTGCAAACTCCACTCCATACATATATATGGGGAGGTACGAGCTCCAACTCGGTTTTACAGTGAAAACTGCAGGAACTTCAACCGGCACTAGGAAACAGACTGAGAAACCAGAGTAAAGTTTCTCCTGCAACCGTTCCCTTTGTGCTAGATGAACGAACGTCTCTTCCACATGCTCAGTTCTGAGAGATAAGTGTGTGTGAAAGCCGTATTTCACCTAGCTTGTTGTGAACACAAAGATTGCTTTTCACTTGCAAACTCCACTCCATACATATAAATGGGAAGGTACGAGCTCCAACTCGGTTTTACAGTGAAAACTGCAGGAAATTCAAACCGGCAGTAGGAAACAGACTGAGAAACCAGAGTAAAAGTTTCTCCTGCAACCCGTTCCCTTTGTGGTAGATGAACGAACATCTCTCCACATGCTCAGTTCTGAGAGATAAGTGTGTGTGAAAGCCGACCTTCACCTAGCTTGTTGGGAACACAAACGTCCTTTTCAGTTGCAAACTCCACTGCATACATATATATGGGGAGGTACGAAATCCAACTCGGTTTTACAGTGAAAACTGCAGTAACTTCAAACCGGCACTAGGAAACAGACTGAGAAACCAGAATAAAAGTTTCTCCTGCAATCCGTTCCCTTTGTGATAGATGAACGAACGTCTCTCCACATGCTCAGTTCTGAGAGATAAGTGTGTGTGAAAGCGGCCCTTCCCCTAGCTTGTTGGAAACACAAAGTTTCTTTTCAGTTGCAAACTCCCACTCCATACATATATATGGGGAGGTAAGAGCTCCAACTCGGTTTTCCAGTGATAAACTGCAGGAACTTCAAACCGGCACTAGGAAACAGACTGAGAAACCAGAGTAAAAGTTTCACCTGCAATCCGTTCCCTTTGTGCTAGATGAACGTACGTCTCTCCACATGCTCAGTTCTGAGAGATAAGTGTGTGTGAAAGCCGTCCTTCACCTAGCTTGTTGGGAACACAAAGTTTCTTTTCAGTTGCAAACTCCACTCCATTAAATATATATGGGGATGTACGAGCTGCCAACCTCGGTTTTACAGTGAAAACTGCAGGAATTCAAACCGGCACTAGGAAACAGACTGAGAAACCAGAGTAAAAGTTTCTCCTGCAACCCGTTCCGTTTGTGCTAGGATGAACGAACGTCTATCCGCATGCTCAGTTCTGAGAGATAAGTGTGTGTGAAAGCCGTCACTTCACATAGCTTGTTGGGAACACAAAGTTTCTTTTCACTTGCAAACTCCACTCCATACATATATATGGGGAGGTATGAGCTCCAACTCGGTTTTACAGTGAAAACTGCAGGAACTTCAAACCGGCAGTAGGAAACAGACTGAGAAACCAGAGTAAAAGTTTCTCTTGCAACCCGTTCCCTTTGTGCTAGATGAACGAACAGTCTCTCCACATGCTCAGTTTTGAGAGATAAGTGTGTGTGTAAAGCCGTCCTTCACCTAGCTTGTTGGGAACACAAAGTTTCTTTTCAGTTGCAAACTCCACTGCCATACATATATATGGGGAGGTACGAGCTCCAACTCGATTTTACAGTGAAAACTGCAGGAACTTCAAACCGGCACTAGGAAACAGACTGAGAAACCAGAGTAAAAGTTTCTCCGGCAAACCGTTCCCTTTGTGCTACGATGAACGAAAGTCTCTCCGCATGCTCAGTTCTGAGAGATTAAGTGTGTGTGAAAGCCGCACTTCACCTAGCTTGTTGGGAACACAAAGTTCTTTTCACTTGCAAACTCCACTCCATAATATATATGGGTAGGTACTAGCTCCAACTCGGTTTTACAGTGAAAACTGCAGGAACTTCAAACCGGCAGTAGGAAACAGACTGAGAAACCAGAGTAAAAGTTTCTCCTGCAATCCCGTTCCCTTTGTGCTAGATGAACGAACGTCTCTCCACATGCTCATTTCTGAGAAGATAAGTGTGTGTGAAAGCCGTCCTTCACCTAGCTTGTTGGGAACACAAAGTTTCTTTTCACTTGCAAACTCCACTCCATACATATATATGGGAGGTACGAGCTCCAACTCGGTTTTACAGTGAAAACTGCAGGAACTTCAAACCGGCACTAGGAAACAGACTGAGAAACCAGAGTAAAAGTTTCTCCTGCAACCCGTTCCCTTTGTGCTAGATGAACGAAAGTCTCTCCACATGCTCATTCTGAGAGATAGTGTGTGTAAAAACCGTCCTTCACCTAACTTGTTGGGAACACAAAGTTTCTTTCATTTGCAAACTCCACTCCACACATATATATGGGGAGGTACAAGCTCCAACTCGGTTCTACAGTGAAAACTGCATGGAACTTCAAACCGGCAGTAGGAAAAAGACTGAGAAACCAGAGTAAAAGTTTCTCCTGCAACCAGATCCTTTTGTACTAGATGAACGAACGTGTCTCCACATGCTCAGTTCTGAGAGATAAGTGTGTGTGAAAGCCGTCCTTCAACTAGATTGTTGGGAACACAAAGTTTATTTTCAGTTGCAAACTACACTCCATACATATATGTGGGGATCTACTAGCTCCAACTCGGTATTACAGTGAAAACTGCAGGAACTTCAAACCGGCACTAGGAAACAGACAGAGAAACCAGAGAAAAGTTTCTCCTGCAACCCGTTCCCTTTGTGCTAGATGAACGAAATTCTCTCCACATGCTCAGTTCTGAGAGCTATGTTTGTGTGAAAGCCGTTATTCACCTAGCTTGTTTGGAACACAAAGATTCTTTTCAATTGCAAACTCCACTCCATACATATATATGGGGAGGTACTAGCTCCAACTCGGTTCTACAGTGAAAACTGCTGGAACTTCAAACCGGCAGTAGGAAAAAGACTGAGAAACCAGAGTAAAAGTTTCTCCTGCAATCCGTTCCCTTTGTGCTAGATGAACGAACGTCTCTGCACATACTCTATTCTGAGAGGAAAGTGTGTGTGAAAGCCGTGCTTCACCTAGCTTGTTGGGAACACAAAGTTTCTTTTCACATGCAAACTCCACTCCATACATATATATGGGGAGGTATGAGCTCCAACTCGGTTTTACCGTGAAAACTGCAGGAACTTCAAACCGGCACTAGAAAACAGACTGAGAAACCAGAGTAAAGATTTCCCTGCCACTAGATCCTTTGTACTAGATGAACGAACGTGTCTCCACATGCTCAGTTCTGAGAGATAAGTGTGTGTGAAAGCCGTCCTTCACCTAGATTGTTGGGAACACAAAGTTTATTTTCAGTTGCAAACTACACTCCATACATATATGTGGGGATCTACTAGCTCCAACTCGGTTTTACAGTGAAAACTGCAGGAAATTCTAACCGGCAGTAGGAAACAGACTGAGAAACCAGAGTAAAAGTTGCTCCTGCAACCGGTTCCCTTTGTGCTAGATGAACGAACGTCTCTCCACATGCTCAGTTCTGAGAGATAATTGTGTGTGAAAGCCGTACTTCACCTAGCTTGTTGGGAACACAAAGGTTCTTTTCAGTTGCTAACTCCACTCCATACATATATAAGGGGAGGTATGAGCTCCAACTCGGTTTTACAGTGAAAACTGCATGAACTTCAAACCGGCACTAGGAAACAGACAGAGAAACCAGAGAAAAGTTTCTCCTGCAACCCGTTCCCTTTGTGCTAGATGAACGAAATTCTCTCCACATGCTCAGTTCTGAGAGCTAAGTTTGTGTGAAAGCCGTTCTTCACCTAGCTTGTTGGGAACACAAAGATTCTTTTCAATTGCAAACTCCACTCCATACATATATATGGGGAGGTACTAGCTCCAACTCGTTTCTACAGTGAAAACTGCTGGAACTTCAAACCGGCAGTAGGAAAACAGACTGAGAAACCAGAGTAAAAGTTTCCCCTGCAACCCGTTCCCTTTGTGCTAGATGAACGAAAGTCTCTCCACATGCTCAGTTCTGAGAGATAAGTGTGTGTGAAAGCCGTCCTTCACCTAGCTTGTTGGGAACACAAAGTTTCTTTTCAGTTGCAAACTCCACTCCATACATATATATGGGGAGGTACTGAGCTCCAACTCGGTTTTACAGTGAAAACTGCAGGAACTTCAAACCGGCACTAGGAAACAGACTGAGAAACCAGAGTAAAAGTTTCTCCTGCAACCCGTTCCCTTTGTGCTAGATGAACGAACGTCTCTCCACATGCTCAGTTCTGAGAGATAAGTGTGTGTGAAAGCCGTCCTTCACCTAGCTTGTTGGGAACACAAAGTTTCTTTTCACTTGCAAACTCCACTCCATACATATATATGGGGAGGTACTAGCTTCCAACTCGGTTTTACAGTGAAAACTGCAGGAAATCAAACCGGCACTAGGAAACAGACTGAGAAACCAGAGTAAAAGTTTCTCCTGCAACCCGTTCCCTTTGTGCTAGATGAACGAACGTCTCTCCACATGCTCAGTTCTGAGAGATAAGTGTGTGTGAAATGCCGTGCTTCACCTAGCTTGTTGGGAACACAAAGTTTCTTTTCACTTGCAAACTCCACTCCATACATATATATGGGAGGTACTAGCTCCAACTCGGTTTTACAGTGAAAACTGCAGGTAACTTCAAACCGGCACTAGGAAACAGACTGAGAAACCAAGAGTAAAAGTTTCTCCTGCAACCCGTTCCCATTTGTGCTAGATGAACGAAAGTCTCTCCACATGCTCAGTTCTGAGAGATAAGTGTGTGTGAAAGCCGTCCTTCACCTAGCTTGTTGGGAACACAAAGTTTCTTTTCAGTTGCAAACTCCACTCCATACATATATATGGGGAGGTACGAGCTCCAACTCGGTTTTACAGTGAAAACTGCAGGAACTTCAAACCGGCACTAGGAAACAGACTGAGAAACCAGAGCAAAAGTTTCTCCTGCACCCGTTCCCTTTGTGCTAGATGAACGAACGTCTCTCCACATGCTCAGTTCTGAGAGATAAGTGTGTGTGAAAGCCGTCCTTCACCTAGCTTGTTGGGAACACAAAGTTTCTTTTCAGTTGCAAACTCCACTCCATACATATATAATGGGGAGGTACTAGCTCCAACTCGGTTTTACAGTGAAAACTGCAGGAACTTCAAACCGGCACTAGGAAACAGACTGAGAAACCAGAGTAAAAGTTTCTCCTGCAACCCGTTCCCTTTGTGCTAGATGAACGAACGTCTCTCCACATGCTCAGTTCTGAGAGATAAGTGTGTGTGAAAGCCGTCCTTCACCTAGCTTGTTGGGAACACAAAGTTTCTTTTCAGTTGCAAACTCCACTCCATACATATATATGGGGAGGTACTAGCTCCAACTCGGTTTTACAGTGAAAACTGCAGGAACATTCAAACCGGCACTAGGAAACAGACTGAGAAACCAGAGTAAAAGTTTCCCATGCAACCCGTTCCCTTTGTGCTAGATGAACGAACGTCTCTCCACATGCTCAGTTCTGAGAGATAGTGTGTGTGAAAGCCGTGCCTTCACCTAGCTTGTTGGGAACACAAAGTTTCTTTTCACGTTGCAAACTCCACTCCATACATATATATGGGGAGGTACGAGCTCCAACTCTGTTTTACAGTGAAAACTGCAGTAACTTCAAACCGACACTAGGAAACAGACTGAGAAACCAGAGTAAAAGTTTCTCCTGCAACCCGTTCCCATTGTGCTAGATGAACGAACGTCTCTCCACATGCTCAGTTCTGAGAGATAGTGTGTGTAAAGCCGTCCTTCACCTAGCTTGTTGGGAACACAAAGTTTCTTTTCACTTGCAAACTCCACTCCATAATATATATGGGGAAGTACTAGCTCCAACTCGGTTTTACAGTGAAAACTGCAGGAACTTCTAACCGGCACTAGGAAACAGACTGAGAAACCAGAGTAAAAGTTTCTCCTGCAACCCGTTCCCTTTGTGCTAGATGAACGAACGTCTCTCCACATGCTCAGTTCTGAGAGATAAGTGTGTGTGAAAGCCGTCCTTCACCTAGCTTGTTGGGAACACAAAGTTTCTTTTCAGTTGCAAACTCCACTCCATACATATATATGGGAGGTACTGAGCTCCAACTCGGTTTTACAGTGAAAACTGCAGGAACTTCAAACGGCACTAGGAAACAGACTGAGAACCAGAGTAAAAGTTTCTCCTGCAACCCGTTCCCTTTGTGCTAGATGAACGAAAGTCTCTCCACATGCTCAGTTCTGAGAGCTAAGTGTGTGTGAAAGCCGCTCCTTCACCTAGCTTGTTGGGAACACAAAGTTTCTTTTCACTTGCAAACTCCACTCCATACATATATGGGGAGGTACGAGCTCCAACTCGGTTTTTACAGTGAAAACTGCAGGAACTTCAAACCGGCACTAGGAAACAGACTGAGAAACCAGAGTAAAAGTTTCTCCTGCAACCTGTTCCCTTTGTGCTAGATGAACGAACGTCTCTCCACATGCTCAGTTCTGAGAGATAAGTGTGTGTGAAAGCCGTCCTTCACCTATCTTGTTGGGAACACAAAGATTCTTTTCACTTGCAAACTCCACTCCATACATATATATGGGGAGGTACGAGCTCCAACTCGGTTTTACAGTGAAAACTGCAGTAACTTCAAACCGGCACTAGGAAACAGACTGAGAAACCAGAGTAAAAGTTTCTCCTGCAACCCGTTCCCTTTGTGCTAGATGAACGAACGTCTCTCCACATGCTCAGTTCTGAGAGATAAGTGTGTGTGAAAGCCGTCCTTCACCTATCTTGTTGGGAACACAAAGTTTCTTTTCACTTGCAAACTCCACTCCATACATATATATGGGGAGGTACTAGCTCCAACTCGGTTTTACAGTGAAAACTGCAGGAACTTCAAACCGGCACTAGGAAACAGACTGAGAAACCAGAGTAAAAGTTTCTCCTGCAATCCCGTTCCCTTTGTGCTAGATGAACGAACGTCTCTGCACATGCTCAGTTCTGAGAGATAAGTGTGTGTGAAAGCCGTCCTTCACCTAGCTTGTTGGGAACACAAAGTTTCTTTTCACTTGCAAACTCCACTCCATACATATATATGGGGAGGTACTAGCTCCAACTCGGTTTTACAGTGAAAACTGCAGGAACTTCAAACCGGCACTAGGAAACAGACTGAGAAACCAGAGTAATAGTTTCTCCTGCAACCCGTTCCCTTTGTGCTAGATGAACGAACGTCTCTCCACATGCTCAGTTCTGAGAGCTAAGTGTGTGTGAAAGCCGTCCTTCACCTAGCTTGTTGGGAACACAAAGTTTCTTTTCACTTGCAAACTCCACTCCATACATATATATGGGGAAGGTACTAGCTCCAACTCGGTTTTACAGTGAAAACTGCAGGAACTTCAAACCGGCACTAGGAAACAGACTGAGAAACCAGAGTAAAAGTTTCTCCTGCAACCCGTTCCCTTTGTGCTAGATAACGAACGTCTCTCCACATGCTCAGTTCTGAGAGATAAGTGTGTGTGAAAGCCGTCCTTCACCTAGCTTGTTGGGAACACAAAGTTTCTTTTCACTTGCAAACTCCACTCCATACATATATATGGGGATGTACTAGCTCCAACTCGATTTTACAGTGAAAACTGCAGGAACTTCAAACCGGCACTAGGAAACAGACTGAGAAACCAGAGTAAAAGTTTCTCCTGCAACCCGTTCCCTTTGTGCTAGATGAACGAACGTCTCTCCACATGCTCAGTTCTGAGAGATAGTGTGTGTGAAGCCGTCCTTCACCTAGCTTGTTGGGAACACAAAGTTTATTTTCAGTTGCAAACTACACTCCATACATATATATGGGGAGGTACTGAGCTCCAACTCGGTTTTACAAGTGAAAACTGCAGTAACTTCAAACCGGCACTAGGAAACAGACTGAGAAACCAGAGTAAAAGTTTCTCCATGCAACCCGTTCCCTTGTGCTAGATGAACGAACGTCTCTCCACATGCTCAGTTCTGAGAGCTAAGTGTGTGTGAAAGCCGTCCTTCACCTAGCTTGTTGGGAACACAAAGATTCTTTTCACTTGCAAACTCCACTCCATACATATATATGGGGAGGTACTAGCTCCAACTCGGTTTTACAGTGAAAACTGCAGGAACTTCAAACCGGCACTAGGAAACAGACTGAGAAACCAGAGTAAAAGTTTCCCCTGCAACAAGTTCCCTTTGTGCTAGATGAACGAACGTCTCTCCACATGCTCAGTTCTGAGAGATAAGTGTGTGTGAAAGCCGTCCTTCACCTAGCTTGTTGGGAACACAAAGTTTCTTTTCACTTGCAAACTCCACTCCATACATATATATGGGAGGTACTAGCTCCAACTCGGTTTTACAGTGAAAACTGCAGGAACTTCAAACCGGCACTAGGAAACAGACTGAGAAACCAGAGTAAAAGTTTCACATGCAACCGTTCCCTTTGTGCTAGATGAACGAACGTCTCTCCACATGCTCAGTTCTGAGAGATAAGTGTGTGTGAAAGCCGTGCTTCACCTAGCTTGTTGGGAACACAAAGTTTCTTTTCACTTGCAAACTCCACTCCATACATATATGGGGAGGTACTAGCTCCAACTCTGTTTTACAGTGAAAACTGCAGGAACTTCAAACCGGCACTAGGAAACAGACTGAGAAACCAGAGTAAAAGTTTCTCCTGCAACCCGTCCCTTTGTGCTAGATGAACGAACGTCTCTCCTCATGCTCAGTTCTGAGAGATAAGTGTGTGTGAAAGCCGTCCTTCACCTAGCTTGTTGGGAACACAAAGTTTCTTTCACTAGCAAACTCCACTCCATAAATATATATGGGTAGGTACTAGCTCCAACTCGGTTTTACAGTGAAAACTGCAGGAACTTCAAACCGGCACTAGGAAACAGACTGAGAAACCAGAGTAAAGTTTCTCCTGCAACCGTTCCCTTTGTGCTAGATGAACGAACGTCTCTCCACATGCTCAGTTCTGAGAGATAAGTGTGTGTGAAAGCCGTCCTTCACCTAGCTTGTTGGGAACACAAAGTTTCTTTTCAGTTGCAAACTCCACTCCATACATATATATGGGGAGGTACTAGCTCCAACTCGGTTTTACAGTGAAAACTGCAGGAACTTCAAACCGGCAGTAGGAAAAACTGAGAAACCAGAGTAAAAGTTTCTCCTGCAACCCGTTCCCTTTGTGCTAGATGAACGAACGTCTCTCCACATGCTCAGTTCTGAGAGATAAGTGTGTGTGAAAGCCGTCCTTCACTAGCTTGTTGGGAACACAAAGTTTCTTTTCAGTTGCAAACTCCACTCCATACATATATATGGGGATCGTACGAGCTCCAACTCGGTTTACAGTGAAAACTGCAGGAACTTCAAACCGGCACTAGGAAACAGACTGAGAAACCAGAGTAAAGTTTCTCCCTGCAACCCGTTCCCTTTGTGCTAGATGAACGAACGTCTCTCCACATGCTCAGTTCTGAGAAGATAATTGTGTGTGAAAGCCGTACTTCACCATAGCTTGTTGGGAACACATAGTTTCTTTTCAATTGCAAACTCCACTCCATACATATATAAGGGGAGGTACGAGCTCCAAACTCTGTTTTTACAGTGAAAACTGCAGGAACTTCTAACCGGCACTAGGAAACAGACTGAGAAACCAGAGTAAAGTTTCTCCTGCAACCCGTTCCCTTTGTGCTAGATGAACGAAACTTCTCTCCACATGCTCAGTTCTGAGAGATAAGTGTGTGTAAAAACCGTCCTTCACCTAACTTGTTGGGAACACAAAGTTTCTTTTCATTTGCAAACTCCACTCCACACATATATATGGGGAGGTACTATCTCCAACTCTGTTCTACACTGAAAACTGCTGGAACTTCAAACCGGCAGTAGGAAAAAGACTGAGAAACCAGAGTAAAAGTTTCTCCTGCAATCCGTTCCCTTTGTGCTAGATGAACGAACGTCTCTGCACATACTCAATTCTGAGAGGAAAGTGTGTGTGAAAGCCGTGCTTCACCTATCTTGTAGGGAACACAAAGTTTCTTTTCACATGCAAACTCCACTCCATACATATATATGGGGAGGTATGAGCTCCAACTCGGTTTTACCGTGAAAACTGCAGGAACTTCAAACCGGCACTAGAAAACAGACTGAGAAACCAGAGTAAAGGTTTCTCCTGCAACTAGATCCTTTTGTACTAGATGAACGAACGTGTCTCCACATGCTCAGTTCTGAGAGATAAATGTGTGTGAAAGCCGTCCTTCACCTAGATTGTTGGGAACACAAAGTTTATTTTCAGTTGCAAACTCACTCCATACATATATGTGGGGATCTACTAGCCTCCAAACTCGGTTTTACAGTGAAAACTGCAGGAACTTCAAACCGGCACTAGGAAACAGACTGAGAAACCAGAGAAAAGTTTCTCCTGCAACCCGTTCCTTTTGTGCTAGATGAACGAAATTCTCTCCACATGCTCAGTTCTGAGAAATAAGTGTGTGTGAAAGCCGGGCTTCACATAGCTTGTTGGGAACACAAAGTTTCTTTTCACTTGCAAACTCCACTCCATACATATATATGGGTTGGTACTAGCTCCAACGCGATTTTACAGTGAAAACTGCAGGTACTTCAAACCGGCAGTAGGAAACAGACTGAGAAACCAGAGTTAAAGTTTCTCCTGCAACCCGTTCCATTTGTGCTAAATGAACGAACGTCTCTCCACATGCTCAGTTCTGAGAGATTAGTGTGTGTGAAAGCCGTCCTTCAGCTAGCTTGTTGGGTACACAAAGTTTATTTTCAGTTGCAAACTCCACTCCGTACATATATATGGGGAGGTACGAGCTCCAACTCGGGGTTACAATGAATAGTGCAGTAACTTCAAACCGGCACTAGGAAACAGACTGAGAAACCAGAGTAAAAGTTTTCGCCAGCGACCGTTCACTTTGGCTAGATGAACGAACGTCTCTCCACATGCTCAGTTCTGAGAGATAAGTGGTGTGTGAAAGCCGTCCTTCACATATCTTGTTGGGAACACAAAGATTTTTTCACTTGCAAACTCCACTCCATAGATATATATGGGGAGGTACTAGCTCCAACCTGGTTTTACAGTGAAAACTGCAGTACCTTCTAACCTTCACTAGGAAAGAGACTGAGAAACCAGAGTAAAAGTTACACCAGCAACCCGTTCCCTTTGTGCTAGATGAACGAAATTCTCTCCACATGCTCAGATCTGAGAGATAAGTGTGTGTGAAAGCCGTCCTTCACCCAGCTTGTTGGGAACACAAAGTTTCTTTTCACATGCCAACACCACTCCATAAATATATATGGGGAGGTACTAGCTCCAACTCGGTTTTACAGTGAAAACTGCAGGAAAATCAAACCGGCACTAGGAAACAGACTGAGAAACCAGAGTAAAAGTTTCACATGCAACCCGTTCACTTTGTGCTAGATGAACGAACGTCTCTCCACATGCTCAGTTCTGAGGATATGTGTGTGAAAGCCGTGCTTCAACCTAGCTTGTTGGGAACACAAAGTTTCTTTTCACTTGCAAATCCATCCATACATATATTGCTGACCTGGTTACTAGCTCCAAGCTCTGTTTTACAGTGAAAGCCTGCAGTAACATCAACCTCGGACACAGTAGGAAAAAGGACTGAGAAACAAGCAGTTTAACAGTTTTCTCCTGCAATCCCGCTCCCATTTGCTGCTAGATGAACGAACGTCTCCTCAACTGCTCAGTTTCTGAGAGATAAGTGTATGTTAAAGCCGTCCTTCACCTAGCTTGTTGGGAACACAAGTTTCCTTTCACTTCAAACTCCACTCCATACATGTATATGGGGAGGTACTAGCTCCAACTCGGTTTTACAG
>NW_022588015.1:0-27401 GCF_009834535.1 Camelus ferus | reverse complement strand
CCCCTACACTGCCCTTGGGTGATTCACTTACACACAGGTTCAAGGAGGCAGGAACTACCTGGGTGGGACAGAAGCAAAGTTGTGCTTTGGGGCAGTACTGGCTGTGAGGGGGCCTGAGAAAACCTTTTGGGGTGGTGGGAAGACTTGGTGTCTAGATATGGGGGGTGGTTGTGTTCACTCAATCAAGAAATACTGAGCACATGGGGCCTGCCAGTCTCAGGAGTCAGAGAGACCCTCCTGCCCTGTGGGGAGTTGACCCCGACTGCTCACAGGCCCAGTGGGGCTGCGTTTCCAACCACACTGCTGGGCCTTCCTGCTCCCACAGCCGGGCTTCAGGCGCTGTGCTGGCTCCAGGATCCCCTGGCCTGGAGGGACTGAGTCCCATCCAGGGTGAGCAGGCTTCAGGGATCCTGGGTCTCCTCCTACTGTCAATCAGAATTCCTTCCAACCCTCAGGAATCGGGACACCCTGTAAATCACCAATTAGCATCAGGTCAAAGGTATTGAGGTCTCACACTAAGCAATAAACTGTGCCAACTGACCAAATTCAAAGTGCAGTGTTCCAACTACACAACATTCTCAATAACCCATTTTATGGATGAGAAGACAGAGGGGGTGTGAATCACCTAAGTGTCTCAGGGGCGGTGAGTGCTGTAACTTTACCCTGAACTAAGATCTACCTTGGAAAGCGATTCCACCTGGAGCCCATCCTGTGACCTGCTCCCTGAGGTTCTGAGGAAGACCGTTGGCTTTTCCTTGGGAAATTCCTCTTGCAATGACATTAAGTCATGCATCAGTCAGGACAAACGGTGAGGATGTGTTCATTAGGGATCCTGACTCTTAACGGCAAGTCAACTTTGTCTCAGGAAATGGGTCTTCTATTACCATTAATTCGGGCACCAAGGTAAATAAGAGTAACAACATAAAATCCATCATACATATAAGTACTTTTAATTTAAATTATAAATAACTTTATGAACTATAAATGGATGCATTGCATTGGTCCATGACAAACAGGACATTATGTACATTCATTACAAAGAAGTGCTGTCATGGGTGGGGATGTGGTGACAAGAGCAGGGTCATTTTTAGCAGGGAAGGATGTCCTACAGCTCTCAGTACAGGGTGGGTAAGTTCACAGTGCTTCTCCCCACGACCAAACTCTCACCAACACACACACACACACACACACACACACACACACACACACAGGCAAATGTACATAGATCCTAAAATGACCATCTACCTTCTGATCAGAAAAAAGATAAAGATATGTGCTCACATCACCTAACAACACACTGACCACACACACAGTTCCCATAATAACTTCTTAATACTTCAGTTCTATGAGCCTCTGAAGTTCCCCTCACTTGCGCTCACCATCATCTAACAGAAAGAAGTCATAAACAATTCTTCAAGTTTGATTCATTACAGTTCCTCTAAGAACTTATATTATTGCAAGTGTCAGAAGAATATAAAATTCAATTTCAGATGGAGTTTTTGGCTCAGTAGTTTTCATGGTTAAAAGTTTCCACTGACTACACAAAATTATTGGCTCTACTTTTCTCGTTCTGTGCTTCCTGTCCCAACTAAAATTTCCCTATACATCTCGTTATTTTGGATTTCAGTCAGTGGCCTGATAGTGCATTTTGTAGATAGTTTGATTGTTCCTACAGATCTCTATCTATTGATGAGCATTTTATTCTTTTAGTATTAAATAGAACAAATGACTTCCAGTCTACAGCTTTTCCTGTAACTGGAGAAACAATAAAGCTTATACCGACATCACTCACCACTACACTACCAGACTCACAGCTTGTCCTGACTGCACTCTGACCTCCTCTAGTCAGTGTCCAGAAAAATCAAGCCCACACACGTGTGGATGTGACTCTATAGGGCCAGCACGCCCACCTTCTCCATTTACTTACTCTCAGTCTTCACTACTTTCCTATATTTGACCTAGAAGTTGCCCTCCTCCTACCCCTACCCTGAGCATTTCAGAAGAGTAACCTAAAAACTAAACTCTTCATGGCACAAACTGTAATCACATTACTAGTAGCCATAAAGTTAGCCTATGAATGAATTTAAAAGGATTAGAATGAATGTATGATAATTACTTTAAACAAAAACATTTTGACTAATAAAACTGTAATTAACTTCATAATTATCAAATGGCATTAGTCTATTTTACTATCCTTTTTGCATTTACAGTACCCTATATGGATACTAATATATAAATCACACTTAACATCCCCAATTACTATGCTTAGATGGCACAATATCATCATTTTTCATTACAGCCGCTGTCACCACGCTCAGCACCCATTCTACGTGAGCTGGCATAACTCCTGCCATCAGTGCTCCCCGCCTGTGTGGCCGCACCGGGACCGTCACTAACAGCTGTGGGATCCAGCGACTGCGGTACTGATTGTGTCCAAAATCTTAACCTTCTTCAAGGACTAAAACTCATTATTCCAAACATTATAGTAATACAATTAACACGATTACCAAAATTATATCCTCTGGAATTAACACTAAACCTTATGGCCTAGTAACCAGCCTTATCAGCTTATTGCTCCTGAATCAACTGACACAGCCTCCACTTTTCACTAGCCTCCTTTCTGTTACTGCCTCCACTTGCATCAACAATGTCTCTTCTTCCACCAGCATACACAGCCAGCCGATTTCATCCATCCCAGCAATCATTAACCCCCAAAACTGTGTCATCACAAGTACCCTTACTACAAACATCCTTAGACTTTCACACTTCACAACTGACCACATTCTATAGTTTAATCAAAACAAAATTAGTCAAAACCCTAATTATTTACTACCCACTGAGAAAATCAGACAAGATGATTAAATTCAGGACTCTGTTTCTTACTGTATGTACTCCTTGGATCATTTTCACTTGTCACTGCATTAATTTTTACCCAGAATCTTGTAGGTTCCTTACATTTTATAATAATTCAACACTAAACTCAGGCAGCATCCATTTCTTAATCTGGTGTTTCCCTATGACTGGCATGAGTAAGAGCATTTAGAGTAAGCAGACTCCTTTAGGACCTGCTCCTTTGGTTCCCAAGGGCTTAACTGGAGTTTGCATTCCTGGACCCAGAGCACCTGCAGTCATGCTGCTCACACGAGGCAGCTGGGGCACATCACACATTATAATATTCAATCCCTTGGAAAACCAGATGGCATATCCTGTCCTTATACTATCTTTACAAAGAATGATCATAACGAGCCCCATCTGTCTGTGCCAGACAGATGTACAGCCACTCCCGCAGGGCTCCCCACCAGCCACAGACAGTAGGAGCTGTGGGCATCCATGCTCAGACAGCATGATGTCACAGAGGTGCTCCAGCCCTGACAACAACCCACGCCTTATGTCCTGGTCTGAAGCACGTGTCAGGCACCCAGGCACGGGGTTCAGAACCAGGACGAGCAGTCCCCTCAGCTGGAGTGAAAACCAGCGAGCTTGCTGGGGCGCTGTAAGATGCGGAGCCACTGCTCTTGAACAGCCTGTGCAGAGGCCCGCTGACTCCCCGTCACGGCAGGGACACAGCAGGCTGAACACTGCCTGGGGCTCCGGCCGGCTGGCAGGGGTGGCTCAGGGGGACCCCCGGACTCCCCCAGGCTCCTGCTCCCTCCCTCCGTTTTCTGGTGCTGCTCCCCACTCAGGTGGAGGCCTCCAATGCCAGTGAGAGTGCACACCGTGGGAGAAAGTGGTGCTGGAGTGGGTGTGGCCCTGTCTCTGAAAAGACGGCCGGCAGTCACGGCCAGCTAGTGTCCCCGCACACACTCTGCAGGGAACAGCACCAGCACCAGGGCAGGGCCTGCCATCACCAGAACTCACTTTCCTGTGCACGCCTGACGGGGTGGGGCCAGCTCAGTGGTGCAGCCCCAATTTCTCTGGCCCCAATCCACCCTCTAGCCAAGGTGTGCACACTGGGGAAAAAGTAAAACCAGTACAGAAGTGCTGCTGCAAGCCCTCAGGCCTCAGCCACATCCCAAACCAGAGACTGCCACCACACCCAGGAGAACCCCACTCCCACAGAGATCCTGCTCCAGCCCCACAGGACCCCGTGCCAACCCTGATAGGGCTGGAACAGTCACTGAGCAGAGGAGAAGCCTCTGCTTCAACCTGGAACTGGCTCCAGCCACTCTGACTCCAGCCCTGCCGCCCCCATTGCAGCGGCTGCCAGCACGTCCCGGGGGAAGAGGGCAGCCCAGGATCACTTCAGGTCCAGCTGTTCCCAACAAACCCACTGGGCACAGAAGACTGCACAGGAATGCTCTCACACAAGGACACCTTTCATTCTGGGGCAGGCAACTGTTTCACCTAATTTCACAGAAATACAGAAAGTTAAAATGAGAAGACACAAGAACACATTTTAAATGAAAGAATAACAAAATAACCATAATGAAAAGAAACAAATACTTTACCTGACAAAGAGGTCAAAGCAATAGCAACAAGAATGATAACTGAACTGGGAAAAAGAAGAGATGAGCACCGGGAGAACTGTCAAAAGAACTAGAAAATATAAAAAAGACCAATCAGAGCAGAACTGCAAGTTGTACAGAAGATTAGGCAATGCAGATGATCCATTAGCAATCCGGAAGACAGAATGAAAAACACCCAATCAAAAAAGCAAGAAGAAAAGGCCTGCTACATGAGTTTAAAGCACTTCCGAGACAGCAGCAAGCATAGTAACACTCACATTACAGGAGTCCCTGCAGGGAGAGAGAAAAAGGCTGAGAAAACATTGGATAAAATTAAGGCTGAAAACTTCCCTAATCTGAAGAAAGAAACGAGTATCAAGGCATAGGAATCAGAGAGTCTCAAACAGGATCAGCTGAGACAGACTCACATCAAGACATACCATCATTCAAAAAGCAAAATTTAAAGACAATGATAGAATTCTAAAGGCAGCAAGGAAAAAGGAAAGTGTCACAGAAAAGGAAATCCCTCATGAGTCTTTCAGCTGTCTTTACTGCACATATTTTTTAAACTTACATGTATGTACTGTTCATTGTCTCTAAGACTGTTTAGAGCTTTAGCTTTTTAAACTTATGTAGTTATTAAAGGAATAAAACCAAACACAATAAAAATTCAAAAAGATACACGCATCCCACTATTAACAGCAACACTATTTACAATTGCCAAGACATGAAAGCATCCCAAGTACATATCAACAGATGAATGGATAAAGGAGATTCACCATATGTAGGTAATGGAATACAATTCACCCATAAGAGAGAAGTGTATTTTTCCTTTTTTGGCCTTCATTCATTTTTAACTTCAAAACCCAGAATTTTAGAACTGGCATAAACATTTCCATTGCATCAAAACCAACAAAATACCTAGAAATAAACTTAACCAAGGAGGTTACGTGTATTCTGAAAACTGTAAAACACTGATGAAGGAAATTGAGGATGATACAAAGAAATGGAAATATATCTTATGCTCTTGGGTTGGAAGCAACAACATTATCAAAATGGCCATCTACCCAAAGGAATCTACAGATCCAATGTAACCCCTGTCAACACTCATGGCATTTATCTTTTTCTTTTTTTTTTTTTAGCTTTTTTTATTGATTTATAATCATTTTACAATGTGTCAAATTCCAGTGTTCAGCACAATTTTTCGGTCATTCATCGACATATACACACTCATTGTCACATTTTTTTCTCTGTGAGTTATCATAACATTTTGTGTATATTTCCCTGTGCTATACAGTGTAATCTTGTTTATCTATTCTACAATTTTGAAATCCCAGGCTATCCCTTCCCACCCTCCATCCCCCGGTAACCACAAGATCTGTATTCTCTGTCTCTGAGTCTATTTCTGTCCTTTATTTACGCTTTGTTTTTGTTTGTTTGTTTTTGTTTTTGTTTTTTAGATTCCACATATGAGCGATCTCATATGGTATTTTTCTTTCCCTTTCTGGCTTACTTCACTTAGAATGACATTCTCCAGGAGCATCCATGTTGCTGCAAATGGCATTATGTTGTCAGTTTTTATGGCTGAGTAGTATTCCATTGTATAAATATACCACCTCTTCTTTATCCAGTCACCTGTTGATGGACATTTAGGCTGTTTCCATGTTTTGGCTATTGTAAATAGCGCTGCTATGAATATTGGGGTGCAGGTGTCATCCTGAAGTAGATTTCCTTCTGGATACAAGCCCAGGAGTGGGATTCCTGGGTCATATGGTAAGTCTATTCCTAGTCTTTTGATGAATCTCCACACTGTTTTCCATAGTGGCTGCACCAAACTGCATTCCCACCAGCAGTGTAGGAGGGTTCCCCTTTCTCCACAGCCTCTCCAGCATTTGTCATTTGTGGATTTTTGAATGACGGCCATTCTGACTGGTGTGAGGTGATACCTCATTGTAGTTTTGATTTGCATTTCTCTGATAATTAGTGATATTGAGCATTTTTTCATGTGCTTTTTGATCATTTGTATGTCTTCCTTGGAGAATTGCTTGTTTAGGTCTTCTGCCCATTTTTGGATTGGGTTGTTTATTTTTTTCTTATTGAGTCGTATGAGCTGCTTATATATTCTGGAGATCAAGCCTTTGTCGGTTTCACTTGCAAAAATTTTCTCCCATTCCGTAGGTTTTCTTCTTGTTTTACTTCTGGTTTCCTTTGCTGTGCAGAAGCTTGTAAGTTTCATTAGGTCCCATTTGTTTATTCTTGCTTTTATTTCTTCTAGGAGAAAATTTTTGAAATGCATGTCAGATAATGTTTTGCCTATGTTTTCCTCTAGGAGGTTTATTGTATCTTGTCTTATGTTTAAGTCTTTAATCCATTTTGAGTTTATTTTTGTGTATGGTGTAAGGGAGTGTTCTAGCTTCATTGTTTTACATGCTGCTGTCCAGTTTTCCCAACACCATTTGCTGAAGAGACTGTCTTTATTCCATTGTATATTCTTGCCTCCTTTCTCAAAGATGAGTTGACCAAAAGTTTGTGGGTTCATTTCTGGGCTATATGTCTGTTTTGGTACCAATAGCATGCTGTCTTGACTGTAGCTCTATAGTACTGTCTGAAGTCTGGGAGAGTTATTCCTCCAGCCTCTTTCTTTCTCTTCAGTAATGCTTTGGCAATTCTAGGTCTTTGATGGTTCCATATAAATTTTATTATGATTTGTTCTAGTTCTGTGAAATATGTCCTGGGTTATTGGATAGGGATTGCATTAAATCTGTAGATTACCTTGGGCAGTTTGACCATTTTAACAATATTGATACTTCCAATCCAAGAGCATGAAATATCTTTCCATTTTTTAAAGTCTTCTTTAATTTCCTTCATCAATGCTTTATAGTTTTCTGTGTATAATTCTTTCACCTCCTTGGATAGATTTATTCCCAGATATTTTATTACTTTGGGTGATATTTTAAAGGGGATTGTTTCTTTACTTTCTTCTTCTGTTGATTTATTGTTAGTGTAAAGAAATGCAACTGATTTTTGAACGTTAATTTTGTAAGCTGCTACCTTGCTGAATTCTTCAATCAGCTCTAGTAGCTTTTGTGTGGACCTTTTAGGGTTTTCTATATATAGTAACATGTCATCAGCATATAATGACACTTTTACCTCTTCTTTTCCAATTTGGATCCCTTTTATTTCTTTCTCTTGCCTGACTGCTGTGGCTAGGACTTCCAGGACTATGTTGTATAGGAGTGGTGATAGTGGGCATCCTTGTCCCAGATTTTAGTGGGAAGCTTTTGAGTTTTTCACCGTTGAGTACTATGCTGGCTGTAGGTTTGTCATATATAGCTTTTATTATGTTGAGATATGTTCCCTCTATACCCACTTTGGCGAGAGTTTTTATCATAAATGGGTGTTGAATTTTATCAAATGCTTTTTCTGCATCGATTGAGATGATCATGTGGTTTTTGTCCTTTCTCTTGTTGATGTGATGTATTACACTGATTGATTTGCATATGTTGAACCAGCCTTGTGTCCCTGGGATGAACCCCACTTGGTCATGATGTATAATCTTTTTTATGTGTTGTTGGATTCTATTTGCTAGAATTTTGGTGAGGATTTTGGCGTCTATGTTCATCATCATCAGTGATATTGGCCTATAATTCTCTTTTTTTTGTAGTGTCTTTGCCTGGTTTTGGTATCAGTGTGATGGTGGCTTCATAGAATGAGTTTGGGAGTATTCCCTCCTTTTCAATCGTCTGGAAGAGTTTGAGAAGGACTGGTATGAGTTCTTCTTTGTATGTTTGGTAGAATTCCCCGGTGAAGCCGTCCGGTCCTGGACTTTTATTTGTAGGGAGGTTTTTAATTGCTATTTCTATTTCCTTTCTAGTGATCAGATTGTTCAAGTGTTCAGATTCTTCTTGATTCAGTTTTGGTGGACAGTATGTTTCCAGAAACTTGTCCATCTCCTCTAGGTTATCCAGTTTGGTTCCATATAGTTTTTCATAATATTCTTGTTTGATATTCTGTATTTCTATTTTGTTTGTTGTAATTTCTCCATTTTCCTTTCTTATTTTGCTAATTTGTGCTCTCTCTTTTTTCTTCTTTGTGAGTTTGGCCAGAGGTTTGTTGATTTTATTTACTTTTTCAAAAAACCAGCTTTTGGTTTGGTTGATTTTTTCTATGGTCTTGTTAATCTCTATTGTATTTAATTCCCCTCTGATCTATATTATTTCCTTCCTTCTGCTGCTTTTTGGGGCTTTTTGTTCTTCTTTTTCTAATTCATTCAGGTGGTGGGTTAAATTGTTTATTTGAGACTGTTCTTCTTTTTTGAGGAAGGCCTGTATCGCTATAAACTTCCCTCTTAGCACTGCCTTTGCTGTGTCCCATAGGTTTTGAGTGGTTGTGCTTTCATTATCATTTGTCTCAAGGTATTTTTTAATTTCAGCTTTGATTTCCTCATTGATCCATTGTTTTTTCAATAACATATTGTTTAATCTCCATGCTTTCCTTTTTTTCTCCTTTGTTTCTCTGTTGTTGATTTCCAGTTTCATGGCATTGTGGTCAGTAAAGATGCTTGAGATAATTTCTATCTTCTTAAAATTGTTGATGTTTCTTTTGTGCCCAAGTACATGATGAATCCTGGAAAATGTTCCATGTGCACTTGAAAAGAATGTATATCCTATTTTGGGGGGGTCTAATGCTCTGAAAATATCCACCAAATCTAGTTTTTCTATTGTAGTATTTAATTTCTCTGTTGCCTTGTTTATTTTCTTTCTGGAAGATCTGTCTAGTGATGTTAATGCAGTGTTAAAATCTCCAACTATGATTGTATTCCCATCAATATCCCCCTTTATCTCTGTTAGTAGTTCTTGTATGTACTTAGGTGCTCCTATATTGGGTGCATATATATTAACAAGTGTAATATCCTCATCTTGTATCATTCCTTTAATCATTATAAAATGTCCTTCTTTATCTTTATGGCCTTTGTTTTAAAGTCTATTTTGTCTGAAATCAGTACTGCAACACCTGCTTTTTTGGCTTTTCCATTTGCATGGAATATCTTTTCCTTCCTTTCACTCTCAATCTATATGTGTCCTTCTCCCTAAAGTGGGTCTCTTGTATGCAGCATATTGAAGTTTCTTGCTTTATTATCCAGTCTGCCACTTTATGTCTTTTGACTGGAGCATTTAGTCCATTAACATTTATAGTAATTATTGATAGATGTGTGTTTATTGCCATTTTGAACTTATCTTTGCAGTTGAATTGGTATATCCTCTTTGTTCCTTTCTTCTTCCTTTTGTGGTTTGGTAATTTTCCTTTGTATTATCATGGATTTTATTTAATTTTTGTGACTCCCTTGTAAATTTTTGGCTTGTGGTTACCCTTTTTTGTAAATCTATTAACCCATTACTATAACTGTATTTATTAAACTGATAGTAACATGATCTCAAACCCATCCTACTGTTAAAAAAAATTAAAAAAGAAAGAAAAAAATATTCTATATTTCCCTGCCTCCCTCTCCCACTCTCAGTGATTTGTATGTCTTCTTTTATAATTTCGTGTTTACTTTATTTGTAATTCATGAGTTATCACCTTTCCAGTTGTGAGTTTCTCTTTTCTGCAGCATCCTGCTGCTTTTCTATTTAGAATAGCCCTTTCAATATTTCTTTTAGCATGGGTTTAATGTTGCTAAACTCCTGCAGTTTTTTTGTCTGTGAAACTATTTATTTCTCCTTCTATCCTAAAGGATAGCCTTGCTGGATAAAATATCCTAGGCTGCATCTTTTTTTTTTTTTCATTCAGGGCTTTGAATATATCTTGCCACTTCCTTCTGGCCTGTAGTGTTTGTGTAGAGAAATCAGCTGAGAGCCTTATGGGGGTTCCCATGTAACTTACTCTTTGCTTTCCTCTTGCTGCCTTTAGAATCCTTTCTTTATCCTTGACTCTGGCCATCTTGATTATGATATGTCTTGGTGTGGGTCTATTTGGGTTCTTCCTGTTTGGGACCCTCTGAGCTTTCTGTACTTGGATATCTGATTCCTTCTTTAAGTTTGGGAAGTTTTCAGTCATGATTTCTTCAAAAACCTTTTCAATCCCCTTTGATCTTTCTTCCCCTTCTGGGACCCCTATTATGCAAAGATTGGGATGCTTTATATTATCCCATAGGTCCCTTATGCTATTTTCAGTATTTTTTATTTGCTTATCTTGTAGTTCTTCTGAATGGGTGCTTTCTATCACCCTGTCTTCTAGACCACTAATTCATTCCTCTGCATTATCTAGTTGACTTTGCACAGCTATTAGATCATTCCTCATCTCTGTCAATGAGTTTACCCATTCTACTTGGCTCTTCTTTATAGCTTCAATTTCATTTTTGACACATTTTATATCTCTAAACACTATCTCTTTTAATTCCTTCAGCAATTTGATCACTCCTTTTTTGAAATTTTGATCTAGTAGGCTATCGATGTCTATTTCATTGATCTTTCTTTCAGGGGATTTCTCTTGTTCTTTTAATTGGGAAACGTTTCTCTGCTTCATCTTGCTCATACCTCTCTGGCACTGTGGTTTATGGAGTATCAGTTGTCTATTATGGTCCTTAAGGTTTAATCTATCTAATGCCTATTTAGGAATAGATCTTAGGAAAAAAAGAAAAAAAAATAAGAGAGAGAGAGAAAGAATTTTAAAAGAAGGGAGAAAGAGGGTTTGAAAACATTGTATAATGAATAATAGAAGAGCGAGTTGAAGCAGAGTATTAATCGGGTTGAGACGTCCTTTTAAAACCTTAAAAAAAGGGGGGGAGATGAATAGATGTATTTGAAACCTCTGTCTAATCAATAACAGGACATCAAAACCCAAGAGAAATAGAAATGTATTAAGAGGTAAAAATTAAGAGAGTAATAGAAAATAGAACAGGTAAAAACAGATTTAAAAAAAGAAGAAAAAAAGGGGGGTTGTCAGTGTTCTCCTGGAGTCTGTGTGCTTTTAATATGAAGTCTTTCTGTCTTCGTCCTGTTTTGGAAGCTCAGCTTGCTGTTTTCAGAGGCCCTCCATTGGCGCCCTCTTCTGTGCTGCTCCCAGCACCTGTCGGCAAGCAGATCACGCCTCCTCCTAACACTGGGTCAGGTGCAGCTCTCTGCTGTGGGCGGGCGGGTCGCTGCCCCTCCGGATGCCGCAGTCAGATGTTGCAGACTGGCCGGGTAGGAGGGTGGGTCGTGCCCACTCCCAGGACCTCGGTCAGGGGCTGTGTTCCTGCCCGAAAGGCATGGGGCCGCTCTCACTCTACCTGCGCCTCCGCTGGTAGCTCCGCTGCTCTGTGCGGCTGCAGCGCTCTGCCCTGGTCGGCGCTTCGCAGGTGGGCTCGGGGAGGACCGAGGAACAGCCCTGTCCCTGCTCCGAGCCAGAACCCAGCTCCTTGTTTGTCTTTGTGGAGCAAGTTCTCTGAGGGACCAGGATGAAAGGATCCTATCTGCCCCGGGCTGTATGTAGGCCAGTCTCAGTCTGGCCTTTGAGGCTGCTAAGCCCTTCGGTGCGGATGCAGGTTTCCCCCCCGCCCCCGCCTGGGTGCTAAGCGCCGGAGGATATGGCGATATGGCGGCTGTGCCTGAGCCCCGCCTCTCTTCCCCCGAAAACTTTCCGCAGGTTTTCAGAGATGGGGGTATGCACCCTTCCCCCGAGAGCACATCAACCTTGCTGTTTTATGGAGGGCCCAGGTTGTTCTGCCCTGTGCACCCACAGCCATGGCACGCAGCCCCTTGCGTTCCACCGGGGCTGCCTCCGTGCAGCCGCCCCCGTCCTCCGCCCGGCTTGTGCAGCCTGGCCCTGCCCGCCGCTGCCGGCCCGTCTCTGGCTGGGTGTCGAGGGGACGCTCTGTGCCCGTTTAACTTAGTTCTGTCAGTCAAGGGCTGCTCTGTACAGATCAGAGCCTCGGAGGCTCCCCCTCCGTCCAGCTGGCCTCTCAGTTGGAGAGGGGAGACCCAGCGAGCGAGCGCCAGTCCTCCTTTGCCTCTCCCTCCCCACAGGACCCGTCCCACGCTGCTTTGCCTTTTGTTCTTTCTTTTTTCCTTTTCTCCTACCAGATTTTTGGCGTCTTTATCTTTTGAAGAGGGCAATGTTCTGTCGGAGTTCCGCAGGTTCTCTGGTTGGCTGAGTGGGTCCATAGATGTAGGTCTTGTTGTATCTGTGGGAGAGGGTGAGCCACGAGCGTCCCTGTACTCCGCCATCTTCTCCGTCCTCCAGTCTCTTATTTTATAATTTAAGTGAAATCTAACATTTACTCCTGTTTAATGAAGAATTTGGTAGGTCTTTGGTCCCAGTTCCTGGATGGCAACCCCTAAAGCCTTGAAATTTCCCAAGATAGGAGTTTCTTTTCTATTCATGGTGGACCCTTGGATGGCTTGTGTTCATGAGATGACTCAGGATTGGGACTGGCCAGCCAGAGACACCAACCATGTAATTAGAGGAGTGGTGCTTTGAGCTTTGTGACAAATGAGTGACCACCAGGAGAGGAATGGGCTCAATGGTTAGGGCTAAGGAAAGGTTTGAGTTACAGTTAGGGTTTGGGTTAGCCATGTCGGTAGTGACCCAATAAATCATGTCTTTGTAATAAAGCCTCCAGAAAAGACTTGGGGCAATAAAGCTCAGAGCTCCTGTGAGCTTCCTGGTTGGTAACACTCTTGGAGGACTGTCACACTCAGATGCCATGAGGGCAACCCTGAGCCCTTCCCACTGGAGTGCTCTCTACAACAGCTCACCTGATGAGATCTAAGGGCTGCTTCTTGTCTATGCTTTGAGGAGGAGCCCATTCCCTGTACAGAAGGCCCGGTTTGCTGGGGCAGCTGAGGTCCTCTGATGGAGGCTGAAGTTGCACTGGGAAGCAGAAGCAAACAGGTGAGCATCACTGTCACCACGTTTTCACATGTTCTGTTGTTAAAATGTGGTGCTAACACTTCGTGGTCATTTGTAAATAAGGGGCCCTCACTTGCCAGGAGGGATGGAGGCACCATATACTTTTTCATAATTCTCACCCAGTATTAATACTAACCCCTTGAGGGTCATTTGCAATGGTGGGTGGAAAGGAACGCTTGGATGTTACAGTCCTGGGACCACCGTGGGTACCTGGTGAGAGCCTTGCAGATGCTTAATGTCCTACAAGCGGGCCAGTCTTCAAAAGCCAAAAAACTAGGCCACCCAAGTGCCCAAACTGCTACAGTGGAGGGACACCTGATGGTGCAGCCCCCTCCTTGGACCCCCAGAGGAACCTGGACTCTGGCTGGTTAGGGGCAGGGTCAATTCTAAAACCCAGGCTTTTTTGTCCCCACAATTCAGTAGATATTCGGTGACAGCACATGGAATATAAACAACAAAGAAACTTGACATGATGTTATATATTTAGCTTACTCAAGAAACAAAATTTAAATCCAGTCATTCTCCTTCCCACCTGACCTACGTTCCTTTCTCCTGTACTAGAACCAGATTATTACCCATCCAGCCTTAGCATGGGTCCTGACTCCACTTACCTCCCTCCCAAACACCACATGAGATGATTCCTCAGCCTGGATGTGGGACCAGCAAGTACAAGAGGCTTTAGTGGAAAAGAACTGGATGTGCACAGACGCCAACTAAACACTGTAGGATCCTGGTGTCCCACATTAGTAATCATGACAGCTGTTTGCAAGTGTCCCCAAAGTTCATTTAAGACTCTCACTGCTAATTTTGCTGGGACATAAATATAAAACATGTGGACGGCTGGGCTGGACTGCTATGCTGGGTCTCTGATCCAGGAAGCTCAGTGTCTGCTCCCTGTACCCAGCTCCCTGTTCTGTTCATGCATGTGCATCAAGCAGCTGTTTAGTGTCCATTTTAATATCTTAAACAGTGCATTTCAGTATTGTCTTCATCCACAAATACGTGTACCACACAGTAGTAACGATCAATCTCAGTCTTTGCTTTCTTTGGTCTTAGAGAGTCAGATAAATGGATAGCAAAGATAACAAAGTCATAGAGCAGCTATAATACAGTATTTCCATTATTTCAATGACAGGATTTATTTAAAGAGCTTAGATATAACATCCTTGCATTTATGGCATCATTAAGCGTCTGAAGCTGTTACATTTTAAAAACTTCATTTCATGCGAGATGTTATCCGTTAGAGAAGTGCTCCTGAATTTGAGGGGTTGCTGTCATCTCAGACGGAGTCCCTAAAAAATGTCAACACTCTGCAGTATTGCCATCATGACAAGAACCCAGACAGATGAAATTTGGAAAGCCCTGTGGCTTCCTAGTGCACAGACAGAAAATGGTATTTCAGAGGGAAAAGCCTGAATTACAGAAAATGATAAATGAAATGGTCTAAAATGCATTTCCCTTACAAAGAACTAATACTTATTTGGTTGATAATAACATCTGTCAATAATTATGAAAAGAGCTGACAGATGCATAGTATTTACTATTAGCCAGGGCTGTTCTAACATTGACACAGATTCATTAATCCCCATAGCAACTCTACGAGGTGGGTACTATTATTATCCCCATTTTATTGATGAGGAACTTGATAAACACAGTGGCTAAATGACTTTTACAAGGTCGACAGCGAGAAACCAGCACAGGTGTTCCAGCCTGACTCTGCGCTCTTGGCCACTTCTCTTTTTTTTTTTTTTTTTTTGTGGCTGGGAGATAATAAGGTAATTATGGTGGGGGGTGGGGAGGTAATTAGGGTTATTGGTTTATTTTAGAGGAGGTGTTGGGGGCTGAACCCAGGACCTTATGCGTGCTAAGCATGCACACCATCACTTGAGCTGTACCCTCCCCTCTCGAGTCTATGCTCTTAGCTGCTAATCCGCACTGCCCCACATGGTAACTCTGGGGGAACTACACTTCATCCATTCACTTGTTAAACTCAGCCTTCCCGGTGCCTGGGATTTAGCAGTGAACAAAACAACATGGTTCTTGCCCTAAGTGAGCGTCTCGCCTCCTGACATATTGTCTTCATTTTACCCAGGAAGAAACAAGGTCAAGAATATTAGCCTTTTCCTGTTAACACCGGAGGATACATGACGTGCTTTATTTCATTTCTGCCATTTGACTTACACCATGGGGAGGGAAAGCTGCCTTGCAGATCCCAGAGCTCACAAGCCTGTTAATCCCGAATTTTTTTTTAACACTATCCCTTAGTTGATACTTGATCTGAGAAAGGATGAAGTAAACCTAAAAAGATTCTAAGAGAGTGTGTGGTTTATACAGGGTAACTAACCAGCCACTGTTTATTATCCTAACAGGAATCTCTAGGCATATTTCTTTTCTTTCTCTTTTTTTCCTTTTTATGGGCAGCTTTTAAAAACCAAACCAAACCAACCAAACCAAATCACTGATAATTCAACAGCAGGCTCTAAATCACCCCCAAGACAGCTGCTAAACTCGGTTTAGACTTACAATGCAGCTTCTGGTGGCTGGATTGAAGAATGTATCTCTATCCTGAATATAAAAGTCATTCACGCAGCTCTTCTCAAATAGGGCAATGAAAAACTCTTGCTCCAGCTTGATGATACTTTCATCCACTTGGGGGACTTTCAGATAACAGCTGAAATTATCAAAGGCTGAGGACCGGGTTTTCAGATCATTGGGCTTCAGAGGCAATTTTATGTGCAGTATCTCAACGTATGTACAGAGCACCTCCCACAGGGTGTGTACTTTTGCAAATACAAGCTTGTCATCCAAAACCTATATTGGGAGAATGAAAACACAAACCAGGAAACTAACTATTTTCACATTTTTAGTACACAGGTTTTTCTTACGTTGCTGGTAGTTAAAGCACTTGTGCAAACACACACACATATGACACTGGTAAAAGTGAAGATATAATAAAAGTAGATTTGCAAACCATCATACATTTTTGCCTTAAAGATAATTTCTTTGTTGAAATTACTGAAAAGTTATTTAAAATCCTTACAGTTCATTCATAAAATAACCAATGTTTTAGATGAAGAAAAGCAAACTTCTTAATTTTTAGTCCAAATTAGTAACTAAAAATAGAAACACCAAAATATTCTTTGCAGTGGTATTGTAATGACAATTTTTTAAATTTCTGAAACCTAGGACTAATTACATATCTGTTCAATATAGTGTTAAACGGCCATTAAAAGGGATTTAAAAGAATTATATTTATTGATATGGAATATATAATAAAAGGAAAAAGCAAAAAAATATGAAATAATAATTTTCCTTCTTGGAAGGGAAAAATATCTACATTTGAATAAAAAAGTTTAGAAGGATTTTAAGATTCTTAATGTATAATTAAGGTACAGATGATTTTTAATTCCACTGTTCTTTCATTTTCAATTTCTGGGGGTAAATTTTTATAATAAAAAAATCTTTAAAAAGGTTCTTGCATAATTAATAGATATATTTATGACTACATTCTCTGGCTATTAGAAAAGATCTCCTAGCTTTGGATCTGAAACATACATTCCATAATGCAGATTCTGACTGACTCGCCTCCCAGCCCACAGCAAAGGCACGGCTAGTGTGACATGTTTCAAATACCATTCCAGGTAACATGCAGGCTCCCAACCAATGGCTGCAAAGGGACTGACACTGATCTGGTTGCTCCCAGCTGCAGACCATCATAGATGAGGTTAGATTCATAGGCTCATGTTTTCTCTGTCAAAAGAAACCAGAAAATGTTAGGCTTTTACTTTCACCAAGGGAACAAGAAGTTGTTTGATTTTTTTTATGCAAAAATAACAACAAACCAATTTGAACCTGATGAAAAGACATTTGCTCAAAACAGCACAGTAGCAATGAAGGTGCTCTGGCAGGCAGAGATTTGTTGGATTCCTGTGAGTGCTGGACTCCTCACATGGAATTCCCTTGGCACTCCAGAAGGCCTGTGGTTGTCCCCATGTGTTTGTGGCCATATATGGTGCACAAAAGTCTCTGGCTTTGCCACAATTTCAAAGCCTTTTTTGGCTTATGAAAAGTTTTGGACTCAAATGGAGTTTTCTTGAGTCCACTCACTGATGTCATTCACCAGAGTTATAGTCCAGATCTGACATTCTAGACTCTTAAAATCTTGCAGACATTCAAATGGTTCAGGTTTGGATGTGTATTTACCTCTGCAGGCCTGGACCAAATTCGATAAAGCCACCCGGACAAGTTCAGCAAAATGTAAAGAAATTTTTCTCTCTGCAAGTCTGAAATGTCTGTGAAGCTATAAAAACTTCTGCATCTACAAAAATAGAGAACCAACTCATCAGTAACATATCTATCCATAATGCATGGCCATTTAAAAAAAATACTGTATTAACTGCTATTAAATTCTATCTGGCTTTTGCCAAATTGTGTCCTAAACTGTAAGGAAAGTATATAAATGTAGAGAATTTTTGACCTTTTAAGAGAAAAAGGAACCCTCCTACTCAGTTGGTGGGAATGTAAATTGGTGCAGCCACTATGGAGGACAGTATAGAGGTTCCTTAAAAAACTAAAAATAGATTTCCATGTCATCCAGCAATCCCATTCATGGGTATATGTCTGGAGAAGAATATAATTCAAAAAGACACATGCACCCCAATGTTCACAGCAGCACTATTTACAATAGCCAAGACACTGAAACAACCCAAATGTTCACTGACAGATGACTGGATAATGAAGGTGTGGTATATTATATAAATATGTATATATACATATATATACACACACATATATACACACGCACACACACACACACAATGGAATACTGCTCACCCATAAAAGATAAAATAATGCCATTTGCAATAACATGGATGGACCTACAGGGTATTATGCTAAGTGAAATAAGTCAGAGAAAGAAAAACAATTATTCTATGTATTAACTTATATGTATATCTAAAAAATAAAACAAATTAATGACTATAATAAAACAGAAATATACTCACAGGTACACAGAACAGACTGGTGGTTACCAATGGGGAGAAGGAGGAGAGGGGAGGCAGGAAGGGAGTAGGGGATTGAGAGGTAAAAATTACTACGTATATAATGGATAGGTTACAGGGCTGCATCATACAGCACAGGGAAATATAGCCATTATTTTATGGTGACTTTAAATGGAATATAATCTATAAAAATGTTGAGCCTCTGTGTTGTACACCTGAAAATACTAGGATGTAAATCAACTACTCAATTACAAAATTTTTAATCAAAGTTTTCTTTTCATATTATTTGCAATAATTTACAAGCCAGCACTGTCAATAGAAACATAGTGCAAATCACAATTTCCAATAATCCCATTTGGAAAATAAAAAGGAACAAGTGAAATTAATTCCAGTAATAATTATATTTATCTCAAAATATCCAATATACTATCATTTCAAAAGTGTGATAAACACTTTTAAAACTTATTAAAAATATTTTACATTATTTTTGTTGTATGAAGTCTTGAAAATCTATTACGTATTTTCCACTTATAAAACATCTCAATTCACAATAGCCACATGTGGTCGGTGGCTACCATACTAGACAGAGCAGATTACACCATTTCCACTTCTGATAAATTACCTGCTCTTACTTATTTAAAAAACTTGCAGAAAAGGCTTTAGATATTCCCTATATCAAACAAAGCAACCTTGACGGGTGTGGAGTATCTTCATTATAAGTTGAAAAATAAAGGTAAGAGAGCCATGGTTACATGTATGTTAATTTAACAATAACTTCTTAATTCATTCAGGACTTTACAATCTTTCTTCATATGCCAAGGATTCACTGTCACTGTGCAATATTTTTCACTATTATCATCTTTGGAATTGAGAGGATTCTGATGACCCTGCTTTGTGCATCTGTACATAAAAGAAAATAACAAAACAGAGAAAAAGACCTTATTAAAGATAATTTAGGGGGGAGGGTATAGCTCAAGTGAAAGATCATATTCTTAGCATGCACAAGGGCCTGGGTTCAATCCCCAGTACTTCTTCTAAAAATAAAATGAATAAATAAAAATCTAATTACCACCCCCCTGCAAAAAATTAATTAACTAATTTTAATTAAAAGTTTAAAAATGATAATTTAGTGCAGGCTTATCAGGCTACAAGAGCTACAATGAATGCCCCTCCCCCCATTAATTTAGAAGAAGTCTCACAGTATTTCCCAACATAAAGGCTAAAATATAATTCAGAACACTTTCTGATGGTCAGCATGATTTTAACAGAAAAGTAGATAATTACCTCCCTGGTGTCAAAGCTCTGTCAGAGATGGGCACAGAAAATTTAGTAAAAATGATTTTGCAACTACCTTTGAAAGAAATGCTGAGAAATGATCTTTTCTGTTGGATATTAGCCTGCTTTTACATTCTGCAGTAGGCATACGTGTTTACAAACCAGGCAGGAACTGGATCATATTTTACACATACTTTAGAAACTGATTTGAATTTTGCTCTCTACCTGCAAGGCTATTTCTTAGGTAATAACATAAGCTGGCCACTATACTAAATTTTGTTTCCCTGTTTGCTTAATCCTCACAACAACTCTGTAAGCTGCTATATAACCCCCATATAACAGATAAAGAGCTTGGGGCAGAAAATAATTTGGGTAACTTGGTAAATGGTGGAGCTGGGTAAGAACGCAGCCAGTCTGACACTCAAGTCCATTCTTCTCACCGATGTCTGATACTGCTGCCTACATTCAGCAATGACCGTTGATTTCATATTTAAGTGTGTCATTTCTAAAAGTGCAAAGCTATATTAGTACTGCTGTGTAAATTATTCTTTTGAGATGTGATTGCCAAAAAAACAAAAACAAATAAAATCAGGGTGCCACCGGGGGGAGGGCGAACTGCATATGGACGGACAAAAGGGGACTTTTTGAGGACACAGTTGCACAACTCTAAAAATAGCTAAAATAGCTGACTTGTACAGTTATAATGTGTGAATTTTATGGCCTGTAAATTACACCTTAATACAGCTATTAAGAACCTGGGATACCAAATTAAGACTAAAACACATATATATATATCACACAAAGAAAAAGAGGCAAATATCATTATTTACTGCACCATTTTCCTTCATGCAGCTTCCTTTCCTCACCCGTTCCTGAAAGGATGATTCAGTTTTAAAATAGTGTTTTAATCTATTAAGCAAATAACTTTTGACTGCCTACTATGTACCCAGGACTAGTCTAGGCACTTGGAATGGGTAAATAAACAAAACAAAAGTCCTGTCCTCACGAAGCTTGGTTGGAGTCTAGCTGGGGTGGGGGGTGGAGATGACAATTCACACAACAGAGCAGCAGAGGAGGTGGCCTGTTAGGAAAGAGGAACCATGGAAAAAAGTGAAAAGGACAAGGTAAAGAGAGTTGAGGGTATGGGATGAGGGTGATGTTGTATTAAATACCAGAGCAGGCCACACTGAGGACTGAGGTTAGAACTAGGACTAGGAAGTGAGAAGTCCCAGGTGGACAGAATAACCATCACCAAGGCCAGCACGCATCTCGCATGTTCCAGAATGGAAGCACGGCTGGAGCTGCGGAGAAGGGTCAGTGCAGATCCTGTACGGTCTTCGAGGACGTTGTAAGGACTGTGGCTTTTACCCGGAGTGAAATGGGGAGGCACTGCAGAAGGACGACACAATCTGACATAGGTTTTCAAGGCTCACTTGACTGCCAAGTGAGAATAGTCGAGACGGTTCAGAGATGAAAGGAGGGAAGCCTCTGAGAAGGGCTGTGCAGGAGGAGAGGACAGTGGCTCAGGGCAGGGAAGCAGCAGTGGAGGCAGGAGCCATGGTGAGAAGTGTCTGGGTTCTGGATATGTTTTAAAGGCAGTGTTAAACCAGATCTATTGACAGAATTCATGTGGTATGTCAGTGAAAGTCAGAATAACTCCAAGATTTTTGACCCAAGCAGCTGGAAGGATTAAGTTGCCACTAACTGAATGGGGGAGGCTGCAGAAAGAACCAGTTTGGGGGGTAGGAAGACCAAGAGCTCAGTTTTTACACATGTTGGTTTTAAGATATCAGAGTTCCAAGTGAAGATGTCAAATCAGCAGAAGATTGTAAGAGTCCAGAGTTGGAGAGAAAAAGTCTAGCGGGAGACAGAACTGTGGGAATCATGGGTCACACAGGTGGCAGAGGAAGACTTGAAACCCAGGTACTCAAACATAAGATAACCTGGCATTAACCATAGAAGTTATCCTTGAGGGCCTGCCTACTAGGTTTGGATATCAGTCCTATTTCCCGACCACTCGAGTTTTAAAAAGGAACTTACAAATGAATTCTTTCAAGACACTGCCTCCCGTGGGTGGGTCCAGAGCTGGAGTCGGAGAATGGGATGGTGCACGCTACTCCCTACAGCAAAATGTGTGTGTGTGTGTGTGTGTGTGTGTGTATGCATGTGTGTGTGTGCAGGGGGATGAGTTACACCTGGCTTAAGAAAAAGAGCTAGTAAGTCTAGAAGCCGAAAGATGAAAGAACATCCAGATCTGGTAGAGGGAACAGGGGAAACACTGTGTACTGTAAGACATATCCCCATAATGCCATTTCCCACCATCCTTTAATCAGGAACACAGTTGGAAAGGGGGGAATTATGTAGATACGTGTGATGTACACAAATTTTCTGACTATGTAACACTGAATCTCTACATATGTAGCAAGTTAATGATATTTATATTTGCTTCAAGTTTAATAACAAGTTCACAACAGAGTGAAAATAAAATATTGAGGACTGGTACAAGTATCATAGAAGGCCTTTCAATGCTCAGAATTGAAGCAAAAGCAGCTTCACCCCACAAAGAATGTCATTAAGAGTCAAGAATGTTTATATTTGCTTAAGAAATTGAGAGTTACAACTTCCTGCTTTAAAGAATTAACTTTAAGACAGATACCATACTATAAGCAACGTCTATACTGGTGCTTTCTTAAAGCTATTTTTAGTTCCTGCTTTTTCTGATGTACTCCAGAAACTCTGCAAAGAAAACCTTCTATTCAAAGGCTTAAAGGAATAAAAAAAGAAATAACACTTCATTCTTTTCAGTGTTCTCTGTACCGAAAGTCACTTGCAAATGCAGCACCCTGCCGCAGGTCTACATTTTTAACAATAAAGTCCTTTGCGCAATTTTTCAATCGCTATGTGACTTTGTGTCAGTCTCTCACTCAGAAGCAGAATGCAGTACCAGAAAATGACACATCATGTCTAAAACTACAGATGTGGGAGATGAACGGACACCAAGACACAGCTAAGTGGGAGGGTGAGGATTACCTTTTAAGTTACCATAAGTGCAGTTACACCTGCTCCGTGCCTCCCCTGTGAAGTGAAGAACTAGTCTTTTCCAGAAAAGCTCTCATTCTGAGAACTGTCTTCTTTAAAATATTTGGAGATTCTTTTTTAAGTTTCTTTCACATTTAAATCTTTCCCCAACTCTACATCCCATAACAAGTGTTAAAGTTATCCAATAGCCTATTGTTACAGAACATACTCTACAAAAGCTGAGGTTCCCCAGGGTTTGGATCCCAGAACTCGGCTACCAGACAATCCTATAACCTCCCTTCCATAACTGACTCTTCTGCCAATTCCCAGCTGCGGGCAAATTCGGCTTCTCAGCCCAGGTAACTTTCTAACTCTTCCTACGAACACTCTACTGCCAGTAAAGGAACTCTCAGACAGGAAGCACACAAAGCCCCTGGTGAGGGTTGCCTCCTTGACTCTAGATGTTGGAGGGTCAAAACTGTAGGTTGACTGAAAGGGGGGGGAGAATATCCAAGAATTCAACAGAAGGAAAAATTCACGTATCAGGGATGAAAGCTCTTCATCAGAGTATCAGCAATCAGAATAGACACTTGAAACCAAAAACATACAGTTCCAGAAGCTGAGAAAATGTGGAGGGTGGTGAGAGAAAGATAAATCAAAAACCATTCCAAGCCTTTGGGTATTCAAGACCAGAAGAATGATTATCCCACTCAATAAGTGGAGACGCTGCAAGAAATCAGATTATGAAATCAGCTTTAGACATGTTGAATCTGACATATGAGCTAAGATTAGGTGTTCTCTAAGAAGCTCAAAATTCAAAACTGAAGCACAGATCTAGAGTACAGGCTTAAGATGCAGATGGACAAGACATGATAAATCTCCTAAAAGAAAACATAGGGAAAACATTATCTGACATAATATCTTAGCAACGTTCTCCTAGGGCAATCTACCCAGGCAATGGAAATAAGAGAAAAAAATAAACAAATGGGACGTAATTAAACTCATTAAGTTTCTTCACAGCAAAGGCAACCATAAGTAAAAGAAAACAACAACCTACGAATGGGAGAAAATATTTGCAAATGATACAACTAACAAAGGCTTAATTTTCAGAATATATAAACAGCCCATACAATTTAATAACAAAAAAACAAACAACTCAATCCAAAAATAGGCAGAAGACCTAAACAAGCATTTCTACAATGAAGACACAAATGGCCAATAGGCACATGAAAAAATGCTCAATAACACTAATAAAAAGAGAAATACAAATCAAAGCTACAATGAGGTATCAGCTCACAGCAGTCAGAATGGCAATCGCTCAGAAGTTAATGAATGATAAATGCTGGAGAGGCTGTAGAGGGAAGGGTACTCTCTTACACTCCTGGTGGGAATCCAGTTTGGTGTAGTCATTATGGAAAGCATGGAAATCCCTCAAAAAACTAAAAGTAGACTTATCCTATGACCCAGCAAACCCACTTCTGGATATATAACTGGAAGGAACTCCAATGTGAAAAGATACCTGCACCCCAGTATTCATAGCATCACTGTATACAATAGCCGAGACATGGAGGCAAGCTAAATGTAGCAACAGATGACTGGATAAAGAAGTTGTGGCATATTTATAGACTGGAATATTACTCTACCATGAATAGGACAAAATAAAACCATTTGCAGCAACATGGATGGAGCTAGAGATCGTCATTCTAAGTGAAAGCAGCCAGAAACAGAAAAATACCAAATGATACTACTCATATGTGCAATCTAAAAAAAGAGAGAAAAAGACACTGTGAACTCATCTACAAAGCAGAAACAGACTTGCAGACTTAGTAAACAATCTTAAGGTTACCAGGGAAAGGGGATGGGAAGGGATAAATTTGGGAGTTTGAGATTTACAAATGTTAGCCACTATATATAAAATAGATTTTATATAAAGTTTCTTCTGTATAGCACAGAAACCTATGTTCATTATCCAGCAATAGCCTATAATGAAAAAGCCGATACAGCCACCAACTGAGGAAGCAAGAGAAGAAAGGAGAGTTAGTTATGCTGGGCTAGAGCCCACTTCTAAAATCCTTCTCAGCCACTGAGGCTGCCCCGAGTAACCTGAGCCCTCCTCCCAGGGACAGGCTGACATGACTTGTGTCCTGCAAACCTGGGGCAGCAGAGGCCGTACCCAGGTCTGGCCCTGGGGGAGATGGGAGCAAGTCCACCTGCTCCCCCTGGGGCAGCACCCCTCCCTGCAGCCCCCGCCTCCTGACTGCACCGCGCCTGCCTCTCAGGAACCCACTGACTTGAAAACAAGTGGTCCACGAACCTGGGGCAGCGGCAGGGAGATGGGCAGCGACCTGGCAAGCTGGTCGATTTGCCCCCATCTCCCCCACGGCCTGTCCAGGGCTCGGCCTCTGCTGCTCCAGGCACGGTCCCCAGGTCAGCCTGCTCCCGGGAGGAGGGCGCTGTGCTGTCAGGGAAAGGCAGCGGCTTCGATGGTGGGATTGGGGCTGCCCTGTGAGAGAGCGGGGGTAGCAACCATTTCCCGCTGCTGCTGCAGCCATCCCAGCACACTGATCGCACCGCGCCCACCTCGCAGGAGCAGCCTGACCTGTAACCCCAGTACCACGAACCTGGGTCTTTAGAGGCCGCCCCCAAGGTCAGGCCGCTAGGAAGATGGGAACAAATCCAGGGGCTCTCATGGGGCAGCCCCCATTCCATCCGAGGCCCCGCTCCCGCACCGCACCCACCTCCCAGGAGCAGGCCATGGTCTGAGGGCCAGTCGGAGATGCTCCGGAGTCGTCCGGCGCCCTCCCACCTCCCGGGGCTGTACCTGCTCCTAAACCCGGGTATAAGCGGCGGCAAAAACGCGGGGTTCAGGAACTACTAAGAGCGGGGTTACCACGAACCACAGCGGCGGCTGGGACCCGCCTCAGGGTCCTAACCCCTCCCTGTGCCCCTCCCCAGCCGCACAGCCCAGGCGTCACCCGCCGGCTCCCGGACCAGGGCGCCCCCACCAGCGCCCCCTTGACTGCCCGGCAGCGGCAGCCGAACCGAGGGCAAGCGGCGGCCCAGACCCCAGGCCGTGTTCCTCTTCCAGGAACTGGTCCAGGAGCAACCGGCTCCCGCCAGCTTCCACGCGTTCTGGGTGGGTTCCGGCGTCCGCGTGTCTGTCCGTCTGCGCTTGCGCGTCCCTCCTCCTCCCGCCCGCAGCACAAACTGCCCCGGTGGGTCTCCTGCTTTACCGGCCCTGGCCACTGGGGTGGGAGGGGCCAGGTGGGGCCCCTCCTGCTCGTCCCGCCGGGTCTCCATCCCGAGCGTTCACCCCGCCACCGTCTCGGTCCTGGCACTGAACTAGAACCATGACTGCCCTGGGCCAGGCCACACCCCGCCAGCCCCACTTCCCCTGCTCACCTTCCCCTCCCTGTTACTACCCTCCCACCCCTGGCCAGGCCCAGTCTCCCACCAGACCTTGAAGACAGGGCCCCTTCTCCTCACACCGAGGTCCCTGCCCTGACACTCCAACCTGCTAGGTCCTAACCTATGGCCCCTACACCCACAAGCTTACCCCTCATGCCTCACCACAGGACCCCAACATCCTGAAATTGTCCCCCTCACCTCTCATCCAGGTCAGTTCCACTCTGAGTGGGCCCCACACCCCTCAACCTGTACCCCATCACCATGGGATCCCCTTCACTCTTCGTGCACCCCTACCCTGAGCTCACTCCCTCACCCCTCACCCTGTGGTTGGGGTGGGGAATTCTGGGCTCCAGTAATGATGACTACTGCCACCAGTGGGGGATCCAGCCTAGTGTGCACCTTCATAGTTAATATCTGAGGCTACAGGGCGAGGCAGGCTGGGCTGAAGGTGGTTCCAATTCCTGCCCTGGCACCCTGATCCCCGCACCCTGTGCTTCAACTGACCCGATGAGTCAGGGTGATCCCAGGCTGCCAGCCACTGGCCTGTGGGCCTTGGGTGGTTGATGGTCCTGATGGTGGTCTGGACCCCTAGGGCGGAGGCACTGGGCACACGGACCTTTGGGTTGGGGGAGTTCATAGGGTGCACTTGAGCGCAGGGGTAGACAGCAGATGGTGGGCTGTGTGCATGGGGCTGTGTGTGTGGCCTGGCCTCAGCCCAGGTGGGTGCAGGGACCTTGTTCATTCACACCAGGCCAGAGGGAAGAGGGACGGGAGCTTTTAAAGCTTTGAAGTTAGGAAGCCAAGGCTGGAGAGCAAAGTAGGAAGGTGCACTGGCCAGGCCACCATGGAGCTTGCCACGACGCTGGTCCCTTGCATCAGGGGAGACTGGCAGTTGACTGGCCAATGAGACATCCCCTGCTGTGGTATAGTTTACAGGCAATTGAAGGGATTTTGACAGTTAATTTTAATTCAATAATTGTCACTTTCTCTGCGGGAGATCAGGTCTGAAGTCATGGTGAATCTGGCAGGGATCCTGCCTGAACTCCAGCCTGGGACAGTGGAGGACCCTCCCAGGAATCATCCTTTTAGCTCTTACCGAAAGGCACTGTAACAGAGAAGAACAAATCTGACTCCATGTTGGATCTGTTCCTTTTCCTTTAACCCTCTGCCCTGTTTTCTAGGCTTAGTCTTGCTTGCTCTGCACCTTTTGTAAAACAATGTTGCCTTTAGCCTGAAATAAAAAGGAGAGACTATTCTCAAAACTCTGACCTTTAAGGATATTAACACTATTGCACTCCTATAAAGACAACAAGTTGCAGAATAGAAAAAGTTTGTTTTGTTGCAGGTTTTACAGGAACACCAT
>NW_022588014.1:0-27438 GCF_009834535.1 Camelus ferus | reverse complement strand
CGTTCCGTTTGTGCTAGAAGAAAGAACTTCTCTCTACTTGCTAATTTCTTAGGGATAATTTTGGTGAAAGCCGAACTTCACCTATCTTGTTGGGACACAAAGTTTCTTTTCAGTTGCAAACTCCACTCATTCATATGTATGGGGTGGTACAAGCTCCAACTCGTTTTTCAGTGTAAACTGCAGGAACTCCAAAACGGCACTAGGAAACAGACTGAGTAACCAGAGATATAGTTCCTCCTGCATCCCGTTCCATTTGTGTAGAAGAACGAACCTCTCTCCACATGCTCATTTCTGAGAGATAAGTGTGTGTGAAAGCCGTCCTTCACCTAGCTTGTTGGGAACACAAAGTTTCTTTTCAGTTGCAAACTCCACTCAATACATATTTATGGGGAGGTACTAGATCCAACTCGTTTTTACAGTGAAACTGCAGGAACTTCTAGCCGGCACTATTAAACAGATTGAGAAAACAAAGTAAAAGTTTCTATTGCAACCAGTTCATTTGGGCTAGATGAACGAACGTCTCACCACGTGCTCAGTACTGAGAGAAAAGTGTGTGTGAAAGCCGCCTTCACTTAGCTTGCTGTGAACCCAAATTTCTTTTCAGTTGCAAACTCCTTTCCATACATATTTATGGGGAAGTACAAGCTCGAACTGGGTTTTACAGTAAAAACTGCAGGAAATTCAAGCCAGCAATAGGAAAACAGAATGAGAAACCTGTGAAAAGTTTCCCCTGCGAACCGTTCCTTTTGTGCTAGATGACACGAACGTTCTCCTCATGCTAAGTTCTTACAAAATAAGTGTGTGTGAAATCCGTCCTTCACCTAGCTTGTTGGGACACAAAGTTTCTTTTCAGTTGCAAACTCCACTCCATTCATATATATGGGGTGGTACAAGCTCCAACTCGGTTTTTCAGTGTAAACTGCAGGAACTCCAAAACGGCACTAGGAAACAGACTGAGTAACCAGAGATAAAGTTCCTCCTGCATCCCGTTCCATTTGTGCTAGAAGAACGAACCTCTCTCCACATGCTCATTTCTGAGAGATAAGTGTGTGTGAAAGCCGTCCTTCACCTAGCTTGTTGGGAACACAAAGTTTCTTTTCAGTGCAAACCCCACTCAACACATATTTATGAGGAGGTACTAGATCCAACTCGTTTTTACAGTGAAAACCACAGGAAATTCTAGCCGGCACTAAACAGATTGAGAAAACAAAGTAAAAGTTTTCTATTGCAACCAGTTCATTTGGGCTAGATGAAAAGAACGTCTCACCACATGCTCATTTCTGAGTGATAAGTGTGTGTGAAACTCTCCTTCACCTAGCTTGCTGTGAACCAAAATTTCTTTTCAGTTGCAATCTACACCCATACATATATATGGGGATGTACTAGCTCCAACTCGGTTTTACAGTAAAAACTGCAGGAACTTCAAGCCGGCACTAGGAAACAGACTGAGAAACCAGAGTAAAAGTTTCCCCTGCAACCGTTCCCTTGTGCTAGATGAAGAACGTCTCTCCACATGCTCAGTTCTGAGAGATTAGTGTGTGAGAAAGCCGTCCTTCACCTAGCTTGTTGGGAACACAAAGTTTCTTTTCAGTTGCAAACTCCATCCATATATTTATGGGGAGGTACGAGCTCCAACTCTGTTTTACAGTGAAAACTGCAGGAACTTCAAGCCGGCACTAGGAAACAGACTGAGAAAACTGTGTAAAAGTTTCCCATGCAAACCGTTCCCTTTGTGCTAGATGAACTAACGTCTCTCCACATGCTAAGTTCTTAGAGATAAGTGTGTGTGAAAGCCGTCCTTCACCTAGCTTGTAGGGACACAAAGTTTCTTTTCAGTTGTAAAATCCACTCCTATCATATATATGGAGAGGTACTAGCTCCAACTCGGTTTTTCATTGAAAACTGCAGGAACTCCAAAACGGCACTTGGAAACAGACTGAGAAACCAGAGATAAAGTTCCTCCTGCATCCCGTTCCATTTGTGCTAGAAGAACGAAATACTCTTCACATGCTCATTTCTGAGAGATAATTTTGTGTGAAACCCGTCCTTCATCTAGCTTGTTGGGAACACAAATTTTGTTTTCAGTTGAAAACTCCACTCCATACATATTTATGGGGTGGTACTAGCTCCAACTCTTTTTACAGTGAAAACTGCACCAACTTCAAACCGGCACTAGGAAACAGATTAAGAAAACAAAGTAAAAGTTTCTATTGCAACCAGTTCATTTGGGCTAGATGAACGAACGTCTCTCCACGTGCTCAGTACTGAGAGATAAGTGTGTGTGAAAGCAGCCTTCACCTAGCTTGCTGTGAACCCAAAAATTTCTTTTCAGTTGCAAACTCCACTCCATACATATATGGGGAACTACTAGCCCAACTCGGTTTTAGAGTAAAACTGCAGGAAATTAAAGCCGGCACTAGGAAACAGACAGAGAAACCAGAGTAAATCTTACCTCTGCAACCCGTTCCCTTTGTGCTAGATGAACGAACGTTCCCTACGTGCTCAGTTCTGAGAAATAACTGTGTGTGAAAGCAGTTATTCAACTAGCTTGTTGGGGGCACAAAGTTCCTTTTCAGTTGCAACACACCACTCCATACATACATGGGGTGCTACGATCCAACTAGGTTTTACACTGAAAACTGCAGTAACTTAAAAAGGCACTAGGCAAAAGACTGAGAAAAAAGAGTAAAAGATTCTCATGGAACCCGTTCCGTTTGGGCTAGATGAAAGAATTCTATCTACTTGCTCAGTTCTTAGGGATAAGTTTGTGTTAAAGCCAAACTTCACCTATCTTGTTGGGAACACAAAGTTTGTTTTCAGTTGCAAAATAACTCCATACATATTTATGGGGAGTGTACTATCCCCAACTGGTTTTACAGTGAAAACGTAGGAAATTCTAGCCGGGACTAGGAAACAGACTGAGAAACCAGAGTAAAATTTCCTTGCAACCAGTTCCCTTTGTGCTAGATGAACGAATGTTTCTCCACATGCTCATTTCTGAGAGGTAAGTGTGTGTGAAAGCCGCCCTTCAACTAGATTGTTGGGAACACAAAGTTTCTTTTCAGTTGCAATCTCCACTCCATACATATATATGGGGAGGTACTAGCTCCAAGACGTTTTACATTGACAGCTGTACCAACTTCAAAGCAGCACTAGGAAACAGATGAGAAAACAAAGTAAAAGTTTCTCTTGCAAAAGTTCTTTTGTGCTAGATGAACGAACGTCTCTCCACGTGCTCAGTTCTGAGAAATACTGTATGTAAAAGCAGTATTCAACTAGCTTGATGGGAACCCAAGTTTCTTTCTGGTGCAAACACCACTCCATACATATACATGGGGTGGTACTAGCTCCAACTAGGTTTTACACTGAAAATTGCAGTAACTTAAAAAAGGCACTAGGAAACAGACTGAGAAACCAGAGTAAAAGTTTCTCCTGGATCACGTTCCGTTTGTGCTAGAAGAAGAACTTCTCTCTATGCTAATTTCTTAGGGATAATTTGTGTGAAAGCCGAACTTCACCTATCTTGTTGGGACACAAAGTTTCTTTTCAGTTGCAAACTCCACTCCATTCATATGTATGGGGTGGTACAAGCTCCAACTCGTTTTTTTCAGTGAAAACTGCAGGAACTCCAAAACGGCACTAGGAAACAGACTGAGTAACCAGAGATATAGTTCCTCCTGCATCCCGTTCCATTTGTGCTAGAAGAACGAACCTCTCTTCCACATGCTCATTTCTGAGAGATAAGTGTGTGTGAAAGCCGTCCTTCACCTAGCTTGTTGGGAACACAAGTTTCTTTTCAGTTGCAAACTCCACTCAATACATTTTATGGGGAGGTACTAGATCCAACTCGTTTTTACAGTGAAAACTGCAGGAACTTCAAGCCGGCACTATTAAAACAGATTGAGAAAACAAAGTAAAAGTTTCTATTGCAACCAGTTCATTTGGGCTAGATGAACGAACGTCTCACCACGTGCTCAGTACTGAGAGAAAAGTGTGTGTGAAAGCCGCCTTCACTTAGCTTGCTGTGAACCCAAAATTTCTTTTCAGTTGCAAACTCCTTTCCATACATATTTATGGGGAAGTACAAGCTCGAACTGGGTTTTACAGTAAAACTGCAGGAAATTCAAGCCAGCAATAGGAAACAGAATGGAAACCTGTGAAAAGTTTCCCCTGCGAACCGTTCCTTTTGTGCTAGATGAACGAACGTCTCTCCTCATGCTAAGTTCTTACAAATAGTGTGTGTGAAATCCGTCCTTCACCTAGCTTGTTGGGACACAAAGTTTCTTTTCAGTTGCAAACTCCACTCCATTCATATATATGGGGTGGTACAAGCTCCAACTCGGTTTTCAGTGTAAACTGCAGGAACTCCAAAACGGCACTAGGAAACAGACTGAGTAACCAGAGATAAAGTTCCTCCTGCATCCCGTTCCATTTGTGCTAGAAGAACGAACCTCTCTCCACATGCTCATTTCTGAGAGATAAGTGTGTGTGAAAGCCGTCCTTCACCTAGCTTGTTGGGAACACAAAGTTTCTTTTCAGTTGCAAACCCCACTCAACACATATTTATGAGGAGGTACTAGATCCAACTCGTTTTTACAGTGAAAACCACAGGAAATTCTAGCCGGCACTATTAAACAGATTGAGAAAACAAAGTAAAAGTTTCTATTGCAACCAGTTCATTTGGGCTAGATGAAAGAACGTCTCACCACATGCTCATTTCTGAGTGATAAGTGTGTGTGAAACTCTCCTTCACCTAGCTTGCTGTGAACCCAAAATTTCTTTTCAGTTGCAATCTACACTCCATACATATATATGGGGATGTACTAGCTCCAACTCGGTTTTACAGTAAAAACTGCAGGAACTTCAAGCCGGCACTAGGAAACAGACTGAGAAACCAGAGTAAAAGTTTCCCCTGCAACCCGTTCCCTTTGTGCTAGATGAACGAACGTCTCTCCACATGCTCAGTTCTGAGAGATTAGTGTGTGAGAAAGCCGTCCTTCACCTAGCTTGTTGGGAACACAAAGTTTCTTTTCAGTGGTAAACTCCACTCCATATATATTTATGGGGAGGTACGAGCTCCAACTCTGTTTACAGTGAAAACTGCAGGAACTTCAAGCCGGCACTAGGAAACAGACTGAGAAAACTGTGTAAAAGATTCCCATGCAAACCGTTCCCTTTGTGCTAGATGAACTAACGTCTCTCCACATGCTAAGTTCTTAGAGATAAGTGTGTGTGAAAGCCGTCCTTCACCTAGCTTGTAGGGACACAAAGTTTCTTTTCAGTTGTAAAATCCACTCCTATCATATATATGGAGAGGTACTAGCTCCAACTCGGTTTTTCATTGAAAACTGCAGGAACTCCAAAACGGCACTTGGAAACAGACTGAGAAACCAGAGATAAAGTTCCTCCTGCATCCCGTTCCATTTGTGCTAGAAGAACGAAATACTCTTCACATGCTCATTTCTGAGAGATAATTTTGTGTGAAACCCGTCCTTCATCTAGCTTGTTGGGAACACAAATTTTGTTTTCAGTTGAAAACTCCACTCCATACATATTTATGGGGTGGTACTAGCTCCAACTCTTTTTTACAGTGAAAACTGCACCAACTTCAAACCGGCACTAGGAAACAGATTAAGAAAACAAAGTAAAAGTTTCTATTGCAACCAGTTCATTTGGGCTAGATGAACGAACGTCTCTCCACGTGCTCAGTACTGAGAGATAAGTGTGTGTGAAAGCAGCCTTCACCTAGCTTGCTGTGAACCCAAAATTTCTTTTCAGTTGCAAACTCCACTCCATACATATTTATGGGGAACTACTAGCTCCAACTCGGTTTTAGAGTAAAACTGCAGGAAATTAAAGCCGGCACTAGGAAACAGACAGAGAAACCAGAGTAAATCTTACCTCTGCAACCCGTTCCCTTTGTGCTAGATGAACGAACGTCTCCCCACGTGCTCAGTTCTGAGAAATAACTGTGTGTGAAAGCAGTTATTCAACTAGCTTGTTGGGGGCACAAAGTTCCTTTTCAGTTGCAAACACCACTCCATACATATACATGGGGTGCTACTAGATCCAACTAGGTTTTACACTGAAAACTGCAGTAACTTAAAAAAGGCACTAGGCAAAAGACTGAGAAAAAAGAGTAAAAGATTCTCATGGAACCCGTTCCGTTGGGCTAGATGAAAGAATTTCTATCTACTTGCTCAGTTCTTAGGGATAAGTTTGTGTTAAAGCCGAACTTCACCTATCTTGTTGGGAACACAAAGTTTGTTTTCAGTTGCAAAATACACTCCATACATATTTATGGGGAGGTACTATCCCCAACTTGGTTTTACAGTGAAAACTGTAGGAAATTCTAGCCGGGACTAGAAACAGAAGACGATAACCAGAGTAAAATTTCCTCTGCAAACCAGTCCCTTTGGGCTAGATGAACGTCTCTCCTCCACATGCTCATTCTTAGAGATAAGTGTGTGTGAAAGCCGTCCTAACCGCTTGTTGGACAAAATGTTTCTTTTCAGTTGCAAACTCCACTCTTCATATATATGGGGGAGGTACTAGCCTCAACTCGGTGTTAGTGAAAACTGCAGGAACTTAAAAACGGCACTAGGAACAAGAGAACCAGAGATAATTTTCTACTGCATCCCGTTCCATTTGTGCTAGATGAAACGAACCTCTCTCCACATGCTTAGTTTCTGAGATATGTGTGTGTGAAAGCCGTCCTTCACCTAGCTTGTTGGGAAAACAAAGTTCCTTTTCAGTTGCAAACCCCACTCCATACACATTTATGGGGAGGTACAAGCTCCAACTCGGTTTTACAGTGAAAACTGCAGGAAATTCAACCGGCACTAGGAAACAGACTGAGAAAGCAGACAACAAGTTTCTCCTGCAACCCGTTCCCTTTGTGCTAGATGAACGAACTCTCTCCACATGCTCAGTTCTGAGGGATAATTCTGTGTGAAAGTCGTCCTTAACCTAGCTTGTTGGGAAAACAATGTTCTTTTCAGTTGAATCTCCACTCCATACATATTATTGGGAGGGTACTAGCTCCAAATCGATTTTTCAGTGAAAACTGCAGCAACTTCTATTCAGCACTAGGAAACAGACTGGGATACCAGAGTAAAATTTTCTCCTGCAACCCGTTCCCTTTTTGCTAGATGAACCAAATTCTCTCCACTGATCAGTTTTGAGAAAAAAGTGTGTGTGAAAGCAGTCTTCACCTAGATTTTTTGGGAACACAAAGTTTCTTTTCAGTTGCAAACTCCACTTCATACATATTTATGGGGAGGATTAGCTCCACTCGGTTTTACAGTGAAAACTGCAGGAACTTCAAACTGGCACTAGGAAACAGATGGACAACATAGTAAAAGTTTCTCCTTCAAATTTCCCTTTGTGCTAGATGAATGAACTTCTCTACACATACTCAGTTCTGAGAGATATGTGTTTGTGAAAGCCCGTCCTTCAACTAGCTTGTTGGGAAAACAAAGTTTCTTTCAGTTGCAAAACTCCTCTCCATACATATATATGGTGAGCTATACCTCCAATTCTGTTTTACAGTGAAAATTTCAGGAACATCAAGCCGGCACTAGGAAACAGACTGAGAAACCAGTTTAAAAGTTTCTCCTTCAACCCATTCACTTTGTGCTAGATGAATGAACGTCTATCCACAAGTTCATTTCTGTGGGATAATTGTGGTTGAAAGCCGTTGTTCACCTAGGTTTTTGGGAACACAAAGTTCCTTTTCAGTTGCAAACTCAACTCCAAATATATATATATGGGGAGGTACTAGCTCCAACACGTATTTACAGTGAAAACTGCAGGAACTTCAAGCCGGCACTAGGAAACACATTGAGAAAACAAAGTAATAGTTTCTATTGCAACCAGTTTCCCTTTGTGCTAGATGAACGAACGTCTCTCCACATGCTCCGTTCTGAGAGATTAGTGTGTGAGAAAGCCGCCCTTCAACTAGCTTTTTGGGAACACAAAGTTTCTTTAGAGTTGCAAACTCCACTCCATATATATTTATGGGGAGGTACTAGCTCCACTCTGATTTACAGTGAAAACTGCAGGAACTTCAAGCCGGCACTAGGAAAAAGACTGAGAAACCTGGGTAAAAGTTCCCCTGCAAACCGTTCCATTTGTGCTAGATGAACGAACGTCTCTCCACATGCTCAGTTCTTAGAGATAAGTGTGTGTGAAAGCCGTCCTTCACCTAGCTTGTTAGGACACAAAGTTTCTTTTCAGTTGCAAACTCCACTCCATACATATATATGGGGAGGTACTAGCTCCAAATCGGTTTTACAGTGAAAAATGCAGGAATTTCAAGCCGGCACTAGGAAACAGACTGAGAAACCAGAGATAAAGTTTCTCGTGCAAACCATTCCCTTTGTGCTAGATGAAAGAAAGTCTCTCCAAATGCTCAGTTCTGAGAGATTAATATGTGAGAAAGCCGCCCTTCAACTAGCTTTTTGGGAACACAAAGTTTCTTTAGAGTTGCAAACTCCACTCCATATATATTTATGGGGAGGTACTAGCTCCAAGTCTGATTTACAGTGAAAACTGCAGGAACTTCAAGCCGGCACTAGGAAAAAGCCTGAAAAACCTGAGTATAAGATTCCCCTGCAAACCATTCCATTTGTGCTAGATGAACGAACGTCTCTCAACATGAAAATTTCTTAGAGATAAGTGTATGTGAAAGCCGTCCTACACCTAGCTTGTTGGGACACAAAGTTTCTTTTCAGTTGCAAACTCCACTCCATACATATATATGGGGAGGTACAAGCTCCAAATCGGTTTCACAGTGAAAAATGCAGGAACTTCCAACCGGCATTAGGAAACAGACTGAGAAACCAGAGATAAAGTTTCTCGTGCAAATCATTCCCTTTGTGCTAGGTGAAAGAAAGTCTCTCCACATGCTCAATTCTGAGAGATTAGTGTGTGAGAAAGCCGTCCTTCACATAGCTTTTGGGAACACAATGTTTCTTTTCAGTTGCAAACTCCAATCCATACATATTTATGGGGAGGGTACTAGCTTCAACTAGGTTTTACTGTGAAACCTGCAGGAACTTCAAGCCAGCACTAGGAAACAGACTGAGAAACCAGAGTAAATCTTTCCTCTGCAACCCGTTCCCTTTGTGCTAGATGAACGAACGTCTCTCCATTTGCTCAGATCTTAGAAAATATTTTGTGTGAAAGCCGTCCTTCATCTAGCTTGTTGGGAACACAAATTTTGTTTTCAGTTGAAAATTCCACTCCATACATATTTATGGGGTGGTACAAGCTCCAACTCTGTTTTACAGTGAAAACTGCAGGAACTTCAAACCGGTACTAGGAAACAGACAAAACATTGTAAAATTTCTCCTTAAAATATTTCACTTTGTGCTAGTTAAATGAACTTCTCTCCACATACTCAGTTCTGAGAAATAAGTGTGTGTGAAAGTGGTCCTTCACCTAGCTTTATGGAAACTCAAATTTTATTTTCAGTTGCAAACTCCACTCTATACATATATATGGGGAAGTACAAGATCCAACTCGGTTTTACAGTGAAAAATTCAGGAAATTCAAGCCGGCACTAGGAAACAGACTTTGATAATAGACTAAAGGTTTCTCCTCCAGACCGTTCCCTTTGTGCTAGATGAAAGAAAGTCTCTCGACATGCTCAGTTCTGAGGGATAAGTGTGTGTGAAAGCCGTTCTTCACCTAGCTTGTGGGAACACAAAGATTTTTTCTGTTACAAACTCCACTCCATACATATTTATGGGGTGCTACTAACTCCAACTCGGATTTATATTGAAAACTGTAGGATCTTCAAGCTGGCACTAGGAAACAGAATGAGAAACCAGAGTAAAATTTCCCCTGCAACCCGTTCCCTTTGTGCTAGATGAACGAACGTCTCTCCACATGCTCAGTCCTTAGAGATAATGTGTGTTAAAGCCATCCTTCACCTGGATTTTTGGGACAAAATGTTACTTTTCAGTTGCAAACACCACTCCATACATATATATGGGGAGGTACTATCTCCAACTCTGTTTACAGTAAAAATTGCAGGAACTTCCAACCGGCACTAGGAAACAGACTGAGAAAACAGAGAGAAAATTTCCCCTGCAACCCGTTCCCTTTGTGCTAGATGAACGAATGTTTCTCCACATGCTCATTTCTGAGAGGTAAGTGTGTGTGAAAGCCGCCCTTCAACTAGATTGTTGGGAACACAAAGTTTCTTTTCAGTTGCAATCTCCACTCCATACATATATATGGGGAGGTACTAGCTCCAAGACGTTTTTACATTGACAGCTGTACCAACTTCAAAGCAGCACTAGGAAACAGATTGAGAAAACAAAGTAAAAGTTTCTCTTGCAAAACGTTCTTTTGTGCTAGATGAACGAACGTCTCTCCACGTGCTCAGTTCTGAGAAATAACTGTATGTAAAAGCAGTTATTCAACTAGCTTGATGGGAACCCAAAGTTTCTTTTCTGGTGCAAACACCACTCCATACATATACATGGGGTGGTACTAGCTCCAACTAGGTTTTACACTGAAAATTGCAGTAACTTAAAAAAGGCACTAGGAAACAGACTGAGAAACCAGAGTAAAAGTTTCTCCTGGATCACGTTCCGTTTGTGCTAGAAGAAAGAACTTCTCTCTACTTGCTAATTTCTTAGGGATAATTTTGTGTGAAAGCCGAACTTCACCTATCTTGTTGGGACACAAAGTTTCTTTTCAGTTGCAAACTCCACTCCATTCATATGTATGGGGTGGTACAAGCTCCAACTCGTTTTTTCAGTGTAAACTGCAGGAACTCCAAAACGGCACTAGGAAACAGACTGAGTAACCAGAGATATAGTTCCTCCTGCATCCCGTTCCATTTGTGCTAGAAGAACGAACCTCTCTCCACATGCTCATTTCTGAGAGATAAGTGTGTGTGAAAGCCGTCCTTCACCTAGCTTGTTGGGAACACAAAGTTTCTTTTCAGTTGCAAACTCCACTCAATACATATTTATGGGGAGGTACTAGATCCAACTCGTTTTTACAGTGAAAACTGCAGGAACTTCTAGCCGGCACTATTAAACAGATTGAGAAAACAAAGTAAAAGTTTCTATTGCAACCAGTTCATTTGGGCTAGATGAACGAACGTCTCACCACGTGCTCAGTACTGAGAGAAAAGTGTGTGTGAAAGCCGCCTTCACTTAGCTTGCTGTGAACCCAAAATTTCTTTTCAGTTGCAAACTCCTTTCCATACATATTTATGGGGAAGTACAAGCTCGAACTGGGTTTTACAGTAAAACTGCAGGAAATTCAAGCCAGCAATAGGAAACAGAATGAGAAACCTGTGAAAAGTTTCCCCTGCGAACCGTTCCTTTTGTGCTAGATGAACGAACGTCTCTCCTCATGCTAAGTTCTTACAAATAAGTGTGTGTGAAATCCGTCCTTCACCTAGCTTGTTGGGACACAAAGTTTCTTTTCAGTTGCAAACTCCACTCCATTCATATATATGGGGTGGTACAAGCTCCAACTCGGTTTTTCAGTGTAAACTGCAGGAACTCCAAAACGGCACTAGGAAACAGACTGAGTAACCAGAGATAAAGTTCCTCCTGCATCCCGTTCCATTTGTGCTAGAAGAACGAACCTCTCTCCACATGCTCATTTCTGAGAGATAAGTGTGTGTGAAAGCCGTCCTTCACCTAGCTTGTTGGGAACACAAAGTTTCTTTCAGTTGCAAACCCCACTCAACACATATTTATGAGGAGGTACTAGATCCAACTCGTTTTTACAGTGAAAACCACAGGAAATTCTAGCCGGCACTATTAAACAGATTGAGAAAACAAAGTAAAAGTTTCTATTGCAACCAGTTCATTTGGGCTAGATGAAAGAACGTCTCACCACATGCTCATTTCTGAGTGATAAGTGTGTGTGAAACTCTCCTTCACCTAGCTTGCTGTGAACCCAAAATTTCTTTTCAGTTGCAATCTACACTCCATACATATATATGGGGATGTACTAGCTCCAACTCGGTTTTACAGTAAAAACTGCAGGAACTTCAAGCCGGCACTAGGAAACAGACTGAGAAACCAGAGTAAAAGTTTCCCCTGCAACCCGTTCCCTTTGTGCTAGATGAACGAACGTCTCTCCACATGCTCAGTTCTGAGAGATTAGTGTGTGAGAAAGCCGTCCTTCACCTAGCTTGTTGGGAACACAAAGTTTCTTTTCAGTTGCAAACTCCACTCCATATATATTTATGGGGAGGTACGAGCTCCAACTCTGTTTTACAGTGAAAACTGCAGGAACTTCAAGCCGGCACTAGGAAACAGACTGAGAAAACTGTGTAAAAGTTTCCCATGCAAACCGTTCCCTTTGTGCTAGATGAACTAACGTCTCTCCACATGCTAAGTTCTTAGAGATAAGTGTGTGTGAAAGCCGTCCTTCACCTAGCTTGTAGGGACACAAAGTTTCTTTTCAGTTGTAAAATCCACTCCTATCATATATATGGAGAGGTACTAGCTCCAACTCGGTTTTTCATTGAAAACTGCAGGAACTCCAAAACGGCACTTGGAAACAGACTGAGAAACCAGAGATAAAGTTCCTCCTGCATCCCGTTCCATTTGTGCTAGAAGAACGAAATACTCTTCACATGCTCATTTCTGAGAGATAATTTTGTGTGAAACCCGTCCTTCATCTAGCTTGTTGGGAACACAAATTTTGTTTTCAGTTGAAAACTCCACTCCATACATATTTATGGGGTGGTACTAGCTCCAACTCTTTTTTACAGTGAAAACTGCACCAACTTCAAACCGGCACTAGGAAACAGATTAAGAAAACAAAGTAAAAGTTTCTATTGCAACCAGTTCATTTGGGCTAGATGAACGAACGTCTCTCCACGTGCTCAGTACTGAGAGATAAGTGTGTGTGAAAGCAGCCTTCACCTAGCTTGCTGTGAACCCAAAATTTCTTTTCAGTTGCAAACTCCACTCCATACATATTTATGGGGAACTACTAGCTCCAACTCGGTTTTAGAGTAAAACTGCAGGAAATTAAAGCCGGCACTAGGAAACAGACAGAGAAACCAGAGTAAATCTTACCTCTGCAACCCGTTCCCTTTGTGCTAGATGAACGAACGTCTCCCTACGTGCTCAGTTCTGAGAAATAACTGTGTGTGAAAGCAGTTATTCAACTAGCTTGTTGGGGGCACAAAGTTCCTTTTCAGTTGCAAACACCACTCCATACATATACATGGGGTGCTACTAGATCCAACTAGGTTTTACACTGAAAACTGCAGTAACTTAAAAAAGGCACTAGGCAAAAGACTGAGAAAAAAGAGTAAAAGATTCTCATGGAACCCGTTCCGTTTGGGCTAGATGAAAGAATTTCTATCTACTTGCTCAGTTCTTAGGGATAAGTTTGTGTTAAAGCCGAACTTCACCTATCTTGTTGGGAACACAAAGTTTGTTTTCAGTTGCAAAATACACTCCATACATATTTATGGGGAGGTACTATCCCCAACTTGGTTTTACAGTGAAAACTGTAGGAAATTCTAGCCGGGACTAGGAAACAGACTGAGAAACCAGAGTAAAATTTCCTCTGCAACCAGTTCCCTTTGTGCTAGATGAACGAACGTCTCTCCACATGCTCATTTCTTAGAGATAAGTGTGTGTGAAAGCCGTCCTAAACCTAGCTTGTTGGGACAAAATGTTTCTTTTCAGTTGCAAACTCCACTCCATTCATATATATGGGGAGGTACTAGCTCCAACTCGGTGTTACAGTGAAAACTGCAGGAACTTAAAAACGGCACTAGGAAACAGAGAAACCAGAGATAAATTTTCTACTGCATCCCGTTCCATTTGTGCTAGATGAACGAACCTCTCTCCACATGCTTAGTTCTGAGAGATATGTGTGTGTGAAAGCCGTCCTTCACCTAGCTTGTTGGGAAAACAAAGTTCCTTTTCAGTTGCAAACCCCACTCCATACACATTTATGGGGAGGTACAAGCTCCAACTCGGTTTTACAGTGAAAACTGCAGGAAATTCAACCGGCACTAGGAAACAGACTGAGAAAGCAGACAACAAGTTTCTCCTGCAAATCCCGTTCCCTTTGTGCTAGATGAACGAACGTCTCTCCACATGCTCAGTTCTGAGGGATAATTCTGTGTGAAAGTCGTCCTTAACCTAGCTTGTTGGGAAAACAATGTTCTTTTCAGTTGAATCTCCACTCCATACATATTATTGGGAGGTACTAGCTCCAAATCGATTTTTCAGTGAAAACTGCAGCAACTTCTATTCAGCACTAGGAAACAGACTGGGATACCAGAGTAAAATTTTCTCCTGCAACCCGTTCCCTTTTTGCTAGATGAACCAAATTCTCTCCACTTGATCAGTTTTGAGAAAAAAGTGTGTGTGAAAGCAGTCTTCACCTAGATTTTTGGGAACACAAAGTTTCTTTTCAGTTGCAAACTCCACTTCATACATATTTATGGGGAGGATTTAGCTCCAACTCGGTTTTACAGTGAAAACTGCAGGAACTTCAAACTGGCACTAGGAAACAGATGGACAAACATAGTAAAAGTTTCTCCTTCAAATTTCCCTTTGTGCTAGATGAATGAACTTCTCTACACATACTCAGTTCTGAGAGATATGTGTTTGTGAAAGCCGTCCTTCAACTAGCTTGTTGGGAAACAAAGTTTCTTTTCAGTTGCAAACTCCTCTCCATACATATATATGGTGAGCTATACCTCCAATTCTGTTTTACAGTGAAAATTTCAGGAACATCAAGCCGGCACTAGGAAACAGACTGAGAAACCAGTTTAAAAGTTTCTCCTTCAACCCATTCACTTTGTGCTAGATGAATGAACGTCTATCCACAAGTTCATTTCTGTGGGATAATTGTGGTTGAAAGCCGTTGTTCACCTAGGTTTTTGGGAACACAAAGTTCCTTTTCAGTTGCAAACTCAACTCCAAATATATATATATGGGGAGGTACTAGCTCCAACACGTATTTACAGTGAAAACTGCAGGAACTTCAAGCCGGCACTAGGAAACACATTGAGAAACAAAGTAATAGTTTCTATTGCAACCAGTTCCCTTTGTGCTAGATGAACGAACGTCTCTCCACATGCTCCGTTCTGAGAGATTAGTGTGTGAGAAAGCCGCCCTTCAACTAGGCTTTTTTGGGAACACAAAGTTTCTTTAGAGTTGCAAACTCCACTCCATATATATTTATGGGGAGGTACTAGCTCCAACTCTGATTTACAGTGAAAACTGCAGGAACTTCAAGCCGGCACTAGGAAAAAGACTGAGAAACCTGGGTAAAAGTTTCCCCCCTGCAAACCGTTCCATTTGTGCTAGATGAACGAACGTCTCTCCACTGCTCAGTTCTTAGAGATAAGTGTGTGTGAAAAGCCGTCCTTCACCTAGCTTGTTAGGACACAAAGTTTCTTTTCAGTTGCAAACTCCACTCCATACATATATATGGGGAGGTACTAGCTCCAAATCGGTTTTACAGTGAAAATGCAGGAATTTCAAGCCGGCACTAGGAAACAGACTGAGAAACCAGAGATAAAGTTTCTCGTGCAAACCATTCCCTTTGTGCTAGATGAAAGAAAGTCTCTCCAAATGCTCAGTTCTGAGAGATTAATATGTGAGAAAGCCGCCCTTCAACTAGCTTTTTGGGAACACAAAGTTTCTTTAGAGTTGCAAACTCCACTCCATATATATTTATGGGGAGGTACTAGCTCCAAGTCTGATTTACAGTGAAAACTGCAGGAACTTCAAGCCGGCACTAGGAAAAGCCTGAAAAACCTGAGTATAAGATTCCCCTGCAAACCATTCCATTTGTGCTAGATGAACGAACGTCTCTCAACATGAAAATTTCTTAGAGATAAGTGTATGTGAAAGCCGTCCTACACCTAGCTTGTTGGGACACAAAGTTTCTTTTCAGTTGCAAACTCCACTCCATACATATATATGGGGAGGTACAAGCTCCAAATCGGTTTCACAGTGAAAAATGCAGGAACTTCCAACCGGCATTAGGAAACAGACTGAGAAACCAGAGATAAAGTTTCTCGTGCAAATCATTCCCTTGTGCTAGGTGAAAGAAAGTCTCTCCACATGCTCAATTCTGAGAGATTAGTGTGTGAGAAAGCCGTCCTTCACATAGCTTTTGGGAACACAATGTTTCTTTTCAGTTGCAAACTCCAATCCATACATATTTATGGGGAGGTACTAGCTTCAACTAGGTTTTACTGTGAAACCTGCAGGAACTTCAAGCCAGCACTAGGAAACAGACTGAGAAACCAGAGTAAATCTTTCCTCTGCAACCCGTTCCCTTTGTGCTAGATGAACGAACGTCTCTCCATTTGCTCAGATCTTAGAAAATATTTTGTGTGAAAGCCGTCCTTCATCTAGCTTGTTGGGAACACAAATTTTGTTTTCAGTTGAAAATTCCACTCCATACATATTTATGGGGTGGTACAAGCTCCAACTCTGTTTTACAGTGAAAACTGCAGGAACTTCAAACCGGTACTAGGAAACAGACAAAACATTGTAAAATTTCTCCTTAAAATATTTCACTTTGTGCTAGTTAAATGAACTTCTCTCCACATACTCAGTTCTGAGAAATAAGTGTGTGTGAAAGTGGTCCTTCACCTAGCTTTATGGAAACTCAAATTTTATTTTCAGTTGCAAACTCCACTCTATACATATATATGGGGAAGTACAAGATCCAACTCGGTTTTACAGTGAAAAATTCAGGAAATTCAAGCCGGCACTAGGAAACAGACTTTGATAATAGACTAAAGGTTTCTCCTCCAGACCGTTCCCTTTGTGCTAGATGAAAGAAAGTCTCTCGACATGCTCAGTTCTGAGGGATAAGTGTGTGTGAAAGCCGTTCTTCACCTAGCTTGTGGGAACACAAAGATTTTTCTGTTACAAACTCCACTCCATACATATTTATGGGTGCTACTAACTCCAACTCGGATTTATATTGAAAACTGTAGGATCTTCAAGCTGGCACTAGGAAACAGAATGAGAAACCAGAGTAAAATTTCCCCTGCAACCGTTCCCTTTGTGCTAGATGAACGAACGTCTCTCCACATGCTCAGTCCCTTAGAGATAAATGTGTGTTAAAGCCATCCTTCACCTGGATTTTTGGGACAAAATGTTACTTTTCAGTTGCAAACACCACTCCATACATATATATGGGGAGGTACTATCTCCAACTCTGTTTTACAGTAAAAATTGCAGGAACTTCCAACCGGCACTAGGAAACAGACTGAGAAAACAGAGAGAAAATTTCCCCTGCAACCCGTTCCCTTTGTGCTAGATGAACGAATGTTTCTCCACATGCTCATTTCTGAGAGGTAAGTGTGTGTGAAAGCCGCCCTTCAACTAGATTGTTGGGAACACAAAGTTTCTTTTCAGTTGCAAACTCCACTCCATACATATATATGGGGAGGTACAAGCTCCAAGACGTTTTTACATTGACAGCTGTACCAACTTCAAAGCAGCACTAGGAAACAGATTGAGAAAACAAAGTAAAAGTTTCTCTTGCAAAACGTTCTTTTGTGCTAGATGAATGAACGTCTCTCCACGTGCTCAGTTCTGAGAAATAACTGTATGTAAAAGCAGTTATTCAACTAGCTTGATGGGAACCCAAAGTTTCTTTTCTGGTGCAAACACCACTCCATACATATACATGGGGTGGTACTAGCTCCAACTAGGTTTTACACTGAAAATTGCAGTAACTTAAAAAAGGCACTAGGAAACAGACTGAGAAACCAGAGTAAAAGTTTCTCCTGGATCACGTTCCGTTTGTGCTAGAAGAAAGAACTTCTCTCTACTTGCTAATTTCTTAGGGATAATTTGTGTGAAAGCCGAACTTCACCTATCTTGTTGGGACACAAAGTTTCTTTTCAGTTGCAAACTCCACTCCATTCATATATGGGGTGGTACAAGCTCCAACTCGTTTTTTCAGTGTAAACTGCAGGAACTCCAAAACGGCACTAGGAAACAGACTGAGTAACCAGAGATATAGTTCCTCCTGCATCCCGTTCCATTTGTGCTAGAAGAACGAACCTCTCTCCACATGCTCATTTCTGAGAGATAGTGTGTGTGAAAGCCGTCCTTCACCTAGCTTGTTGGGAACACAAAGTTTCTTTTCAGTTGCAAACTCCACTCATACATATTTATGGGGAGGTACTAGATCCAACTCGTTTTTACAGTGAAAACTGCAGGAACTTCTAGCCGGCACTATTAAACAGATTGAGAAAACAAAGTAAAAGTTTCTATTGCAACCAGTTCATTTGGGCTAGATGAACGAACGTCTCTCCACATGCTCATTTCTGAGTGATAAGTGTGTGTGAAACTCTCCTTCACCTAGCTTGCTGTGAACCCAAAATTTCTTTTCAGTTGCAAAACTGCACTCCATACATATAATGGGGATGTCTAGCTCCAACTCGGTTTTACAGTAAAACTGCAGGAACTTCAAGCCGGCACTAGGAAACAGACTGAGAAACCAGAGTAAAAGTTTCCCCTGCAACCCGTTCCTTTGTGCTAGATGAATGAACGTCTCTCCACATGCTCAGTTCTGAGAGATTAGTGTGTGAGAAAGCCGTCCTTCACCTAGCTTGTTGGGAACACAAAGTTTCTTTTCAGTTGCAAACTCCACTCCATATATATTTATGGGAGGTACGAGCTCCAACTCTTTTACAGTGAAAACTGCAGGAACTTCAAGCCGGCACTAGGAAACAGACTAGAAAACTGTGTAAAAGATTCCCCTGCAAACCGTTCCCTTTGTGCTAGATGAACTAACGTCTCTCCACATGCTAAGTTCTTAGAGATAAGTGTGTTTGAAAGCCGTCCTTCACCTAGCTAGTTGGGACACAAAGTTTCTTTTCAGTTGCAAAATCCACTCCTATCATATATATGGAGATGTACTAGCTCCATCTCGGTTTTTCATTGAAAACTACAGGAACTCCAAAACGGCACTTGGAAACAGACTGAGAAACCAAAGATAAAGTTCCTCCTGCATCCCGTTCCATTTGTGCTAGAAGAACGAAATACTCTTCACATGCTCATTTCTGAGAGAAAATTTTGTGTGAAACCCGTCCTTCATCTAGCTTGTTGGGAACACAAATTTTGTTTTCAGTTGAAAACTCCACTCCATACATATTTATGGGGTGGTACTAGCTCCAACCCTTTTTTACAGTGAAAACTGCACCAACTTCAAACAGGCACTAGGAAACAGATTGAGAAAACAAAGTAAAAGTTTCTCTTGCTAAACGTTCCTTTGTGCTAGATGAACGAACGTCTATCCACGTGCTCAGTTCTGAGAAATCACTGTGTGTAAAAGCAGTTATCAACAAGCTTGTTGGGAACCCAAAGTTTCTTTTCAGGTGCAAACAACACTCCATACATATACATGGGATGGTACTAGCTCCAACTAGGTTTTACACTGAAAACTGCAGTAAATAAAAAGGCACTAGGAAACAGACTGAGAAACCAGAGAAAAGTTTCTCTGGATACCGTTCCGTTTGTGCTAGAAGAAAGAACTTCTCTCTACTTGCTCATTCTTGGGGATAATTTTGTGTGAAAGCCGAACTTCACCTATCTTGTTGGGAACACAAAGTTTGTTTTCAGTTGCAAAATACACTCCATACATTTATTGGGAGGTACTACTATCTGCAACTTGGTTTTACACTGAAAACTGCAAGAAATTCAAGCCGGCACTAGGAAACAGACTGAGAATCCAGAGTAAAAGTTTCCCTGCAAACCGTTCCCTTTGTGCTAGATGAACGAACGTCTCTCCACATGCTCAGTTCTTAGAGAAGTGTGTGTGAAAGCCGTCCTACACCTAGCTTGTTGGGACACAAAGTTTCTTTCAGTAGCAACTCCACTCCTTTCATATATATGGGAGGTACTAGCTCCAACTCTATTTTACAGTGAAAACTGCAGCAACTTCGAACGGCACAAGGAAACAGACTGAGAAACCAGAGTAAAAGTTTCCCCTGCAAACCGTTCCCTTTGTACTAGATGAAAGAACGTCTCCACTTGCTCAGATCTTAGAGATAATTTGTGTGAAAGCCGTCCTTCACCTAGCTTGTTGGGAACACATAGTTGTTTTCAGTTGAAAACTCCTCTCCATACATATTATGGGGTGGTACATGCTCCAACACTGTTTTACAGTGAAAACTGCAGGAAGTTCAACCGGCAGTAGGAAACTGACAAATCATGGTAAATTTTCTCCTTCAAATATTTCACTTTGTGCTAGATGAATGAACTTCTCTCTACATACTCATTTCTGGGAGATAAGTGTGTGTGAAAGCCGTTCTTCACTTAGCTTTTGGGAACACAAATTTAATTTTCAGTTGTAAACTCCACTCCATACATATAATAGGGGAAGTACAAGATCCAACTCGGTTTACAGTAAAAATTGCAGGAACTTTCAACCGGCACTAGGAAACAGACTGAGAAACGGGAGATAAAATTTCCCCTGAAACCTGTTCCCTTTGTGCTGATGAACGAATGTCTTCCACATGCTCAGTTCTGAGAAGTAAGTGTGTGTGAAAGCCGTCCTTCAACTAGCTTGTTGGGAACACAAAGTTTCTTTTCAGTTGCAAACTCGACTCCATACATTATATGGGGAGGGTACTAGCTCCAACTCGTTTTTACAGTGAAAGCTGCACCAAATTCATACCAGAACTACGAAAAATTGAGAAAAACAAAGTAAAAATTTCTTTGCAATCCGTTCCCTTGTGCTAGATGAACGAAGTCTCCACGTGCTAAGTCATGAGAAATAACAGTGTGTGAAAGCAGTTATTCAACTAGCTTGTGGAACCCCAAAGTTTCTTTTCGGTGTAAACACCATCCATACCTATTCATGGGTGGTTACTAGCTCAACTCGGTTTTACACTGAAAACTGCAGTAACTTAAAAAAAGGCACTAGGAAACAGACTGAGAACCAGAGTAAAAGTTTCTCCTGATCCCGTTCCGTTTGTGCTAGATGAAAGAACTTCTGTCTACTTGCTCATTTCTTAGGGATAATTTTGTGTGAAAGCCGAACTTCACCTGTCTTGTTGGGAACACAAAGTTTGTATTCAGATGCAAAATACACTCCACATATTTATTGGGAGGTACTATCTCCAACTCTGTTTTACAGTGAAAACTGCAGGAACTTCAAGCCGGCACTAGGAAACAGACTGAGAAACAGAGTAAAAGTTTCACCTGCAACGGTTCCCTTTGTGCTAGATGAACGAACGTCTCTCCACATGCTCAGTTCTTAGAGATAAGTGTGTGTGAAAGCCGTCCTTCACCTAGCTCGTTGGGACACAAATTTTGTTTTCAGTTGCAAACTCCACTCCATACATATATATGGGGATGTACTAGTTCCAAATCGGTTTTACTGTGAAAACTGCAGGAATTCAAGCCTGCACTAGGAAACAGACTGAGAAACCAGAGTAAAAGTTTCCCTTGCAACCCGTTCCCTTTATGCTAGATGAATGAAGGTCTATCCACATGCTCAGTTCTGAGGGATAATTGTGTGTGAAAGCCGTCCTTCAATTAGCTTGTTGGGAACACAAGGTTTTTTTCAGTTGCAAACAACACTCCATACATATTATGGGGAGGTACTTGCTCCAACTGTATTTACAGTGAAAACTGCAGCAACTTCGAACCGGCACAAGGAAACAGACTGAGAAACCAGAGTAAAAGTTTCCCCCCTGCATACCGTTCCCTTTGTGCTAGATGAAAGAACGTCTCTCCACTTGCTCAGATCTTAGAGACAATTTCTGTGAAAGCCGTCCTTCACCTAGCTTGTGGGAACACAAAGTTTTTTCAGTTGAAAACTCCTCTCCATACATATTTATGGGGTGGTACATGCTCCAACACTGTTTTACAGTGAAAACTGCAGGAACTTGAAACCGGCACTAGGAAACTGACAAATCATATTAAATTTTCTCCTTCAAATATTTCACCTTGTGCTAGATGAATGAACTTCTCTCTACGTACTCAGTTCTGGGAGTTAAGTGTGTGTGAAAACCGTTCTTTCACTAGCTTTTTGGGAACACAAATTAAATTTTCAGTTGTAAACTCCACTCCATACATATATATAGGGGAAGTACAAGATCCAACTCGGTTTACAGTGAAAAATTCAGGAACTTCAAGCGGCACTAGGAACAACTGAGATAATAGACTAAAAGTTTCTCCTCCAGACCGTTCCCTTTGTGCTAGATGAAAGAAAGTCTCTCGACATGCTCAATTCTGAGGGTAAGTGTGTGTGAAAGCCGTTCTTCACCTAGATTGTTGGGAACACAAAATTCTTTCTGTTGCAAACCCCACTCCATACATATATATGGGGTGCTACTAGATCCAACTCGGATTTACATTGAAAACTGCAGGAACTTCAAGCCGGCACGAAGAATCAGAATGAGAAACCAGAGTAAAATTTCCCCTGAAACCTGTTCCCTTTGTGCTAGATGAACGAACGTCTCTCCACGTGCTCAGTTCTGAGAAATAACATTGTGTAAAAGCAGTTATTCAACTAGCTTGTTGGGAACCCAAAGATTCTTTTCAGGTGCAAACAACACTCCATACATATACATGGGGTGGTACTAGCTCCAAATAGGTTTTACACTGAAAACTGCAGTAACTTAAAAAAGGCACTAGGAAACAGACTGAGAAACCAGAGTAAAAGTTTCTCCTGGATCCCGTTCCGTTTGTGCTAGATGAAAGAAATTCTGTCTACTTGCTCATTTCTTAGGGATAATTTTGTGTGAAAGCCGAACTTCACCTATCTTGTTGGGAACACAAAGTTTGTTTTCAGATGCAAAATACCCTCCATACATATTTATTTGAAGGTACTATCTCCAACTCTGTTTTACACTAAAAACTGCAGGAAATTCAAGCCGGAACTAGGAAACAGACTGAGAATCCAGAGTAAAACTTTCCCCTGCAACCCGTTCCCTTTGTGCTAGATGAACGAACGTCTCTCCACATGCTCAGTTCTTAGAGATAAGTGTGTGTGAAAGCCGTCCTACACCTAGCTTTTTGGGACACAAAGTTTCTTTTCAGTTGTAAACTCCACTCCAAACATATTTATGGGGAGGTACAAGCTCCAACTCGGTTTTACAGTGAAAACTGCAGGAACTTCAAGCCGGCACTAGGAAACAGACTGTGAAACAGAGTAAAAGTTTCACCTGCAACCGGTTCCATTGTGCTAGATGAACGGACGTCTCTCCATATGCTCAATTCTTACAGATAAGTGTGTGTGAAAGCCGTCCTTCACCTAGCTGGTTGGGACAAAAGTTTCTTTTCAGTTTCAAACACCACTCCATACATATATATGGGGAGGTACTAGCTCCAAATCGGTTTTACAGTGAAAACTGCAGGAACTTCAAACCGGCACTAGGAAACAGACTGAGAAAGCAGACAACAAGTTTCTCCTGCAACCCGTTCCCTTTGTGCTAGATGAACGAACGTCTCTCCACATGCTCAGTTCTGAGGGATAATTCTGTGTGAAAGTCGTCCTTAACCTAGCTTGTTGGGAAAACAATGTTCTTTTCAGTTGAATCTCCACTCCATACATATTATTGGGAGGTACTAGCTCCAAATCGATTTTTCAGTGAAAACTGCAGCAACTTCTATTCAGCACTAGGAAACAGACTGGGATACCAGAGTAAAATTTTCTCCTGCAACCCGTTCCCTTTTTGCTAGATGAACCAAATTCTCTCCACTTGATCAGTTTTGAGAAAAAAGTGTGTGTGAAAGCAGTCTTCACCTAGATTTTTGGGAACACAAAGTTTCTTTTCAGTTGCAAACTCCACTTCATACATATTTATGGGGAGGATTTAGCTCCAACCAGGTTTTACAGTGAAAACTGCAGGAACTTCAAACTGGCACTAGGAAAGATGGACAAACATAGTAAAATTTCTCCTTCAAATTTCCCTTTGTGCTAGATGATGAACTTCTCTACACATACTCAGTTCTGAGAGATATGTTTTGTGAAAGCCGTCCTTCAACTAGCTTGTTGGGAAAACAAAGTTTCTTTTCAGTTGCAAACTCCTCTCCATACATAATATGGTGAGCTATACCTCCAATTCTGTTTTACAGTGAAAACTTCAGGAACATCAAGCCGGCAATAGGAAACAGACTGAGAAACCAGTTTAAAAGTTTCTCCTTCAACCCATTCACTTTGTGCTAGATGAATGAACGTCTATCCACAAGTTCATTTCTGTGGGAAAATTGTGGTTGAAAGCCGTTGTTCACCTAGGTTTTTGGGAACACAAAGTTCCTTTTCAGTTGCAAACTCAACTCCAAATATATATATGGGGAGGTACTAGCTCCAACACGTATTTACAGTGAAAACTGCAGGAACTTCAAGCCGGCACTAGGAAACACATGGAGAAAACAAAGTAATAGTTTCTATTGCAACCAGTTCCCTTTGTGCTAGATGAACGAACGTCTCTCCACATGCTCCGTTCTGAGAGATTGGTGAGAAAGCTGCCCTTCAACTAGCTTTTTGGGAACACAAAGTTTCTTTAGAGTTGCAAACTCCACTCCATATATATTTATGGGGAGGTACTAGCTCCAACTCTGATTTACAGTGAAAACTGCAGGAACTTCAAGCCGGCACTAGGAAACAGACTGAGAAACCAGAGATATAATTTCCCCTGCAACCTGTTCCCTTTGTGCTAGATGAACGAATGTCTCTCCACATGCTCAGTTCTGAGAAGTAAGTGTGTGTGAAAGCCATCCTTCACCTAGCTTGTTGGGAACACAAAGTTTCTTTTCAGTTGCAAACTCCACTCCATACATATATATGGGGAGGTACTAGCTCCAAATCCTATTTACAGTGAAAGCTGCACCAACTTCAAACCACCACTAGGAAACAGATTGAGATACAAAGTAAAAGTTTCTCTTGCAAACCTTTCCCTTTTTGCTAGATGAACGAACGTCTCTCCACGTGCTCAGTTCTGAGAAATAACTGTGTGTGAAAGCAGTTATTCACCTAGCTTGTTGGGAACACATAGTTTCTTTTTAGTTACCAACACCCCTCGATACATGTACATAGGGTGGTACTAGCTCCAACAAGGTTTTACACTGAAAACTGCAGTAAATTAAAAAAGGCACTAGGAAACAGACTGAGAACCAGAGTAAAATTTCTCCTGGAACCCCGTTTGTGTTAGATGAAAGACGTCTCTCCACATACTCAGATCTGAGAGATAACTGTGTGTGATAGCCGTACTTTAACAAGCTTGTTGGGAACACAAAGTTTCTTTCACTTGTAAAATCCACTCCATACATTTTTATGGAGAGTTAGTACCTCCAACTCGATTTTACCGTGAAAAATGCAGGATCTCAAAGCGGCACTAGGAAACAGACTGAGAAACCAGACTAATAGTTTCTCCTCCAACCCGTACTCTTTGTGCTAGATGAACGAACGTCTCTCCACATGCTCAGTTGTCAGAGATAAGTGTGTGTTAAAGCCGCTCTTCACCTACCTCGTGGGGACACGAAGTTTTCTTTTCAGTTGCAAACTCCACTCCATACATATATATGGGGAGGTACTAGCTACAAATCGTTTTTACAGTGAAAAATGCAGGAACATCCACCGGCACTAGGAAACACACTGAGAAACCAGACTAAAAGTATTTCCAGCAAACACTTCCCTTTTTGATAGATGAAAGAACGTCTCTCCACATGCTCAGTTCCAGATAAATGTGTGTTAAAGCCGTACTTCAACTAGCTTGTTGGGAACACAAAGTTTCTTTCTGTTTCAAACTCCACTCCATAATATTTATGGGGAGGTACTAGCTCCAACTCGGTTTTAAATTGGAAACTGCACCAACTTCAAACCAGCACTGGGAATCAGACTGAGAAACCAGTGTAAAGATTCACCTGCAATCCGTTCTCTTTGTGCTAGATGAACGAACCTCTCTCCACTTGCTCTGTTCTTAGAGATATGTTTGGGTGAAAGCCGTCATTCAACTAGCTTGTTGGGAACACAAAGTTTCTTTTCAGTTGGAAAATCCGCTCCATACATATATGGGGTGGTACTAGCTCCAACTCGTTTTTACAGTGAAAACTGAACCAACTTCAAACCGGCACTAGGAACAGATTGAGAATACAAAGTAAATGTTTCTCTTCCAAACCGATCACTTTGTGCTACATGAACGAACCTCTCTCCTCGTGCTAAGTTCTGAGAGATAAGAGTTTGTGAAAGCCTTTCTTCACCTAGCTTGTTGGGAACACAATTTTCCTTTCAGTTGCAAACACCAATCCATACATATACATGGGGTGTTACTAGCTCCAACTAGGTTTTACAGTGAAAAATGCAGGAACATCCAACTGGCATTAGGAAAGAGACTGAGAAACGAGAGATAAAATTTCTCCTGCAACCCGTTCCCTTTGTGCTAGATGAATGAACTTCTCTCCAGATATTAATTTCTGAGTGTTAAGTGTGTGTGAAAGCAGTCCTTCACCTAGCTTTTTGGGATCACAAAGTTTCTCTTCAGTTGCAAACTAAACTCCTTACATATATGGGGAAGTACAAGATCCAACTCGGTTTTACAGTGAAAACTGCAGAAACTTCAAACCGGCAATGGGAAACAGAAAACATATTCTAAGTTTCTACTTCATATATTTTCCTTCGTGCTAGATGAACGAACGTCTCTCCACATGCTCAGTTCTGAGGGATAATTGTGTGTGAAAGCCGTCCTTCACCTAGCTTGATGGGAACACAAAGTTTCTTTTAAGTTGCAAACCCCACTCCTTATATGTATATGGGTAGGTACTAGCTCCAACTCGGTTTTACAGTGAAAACTGCAGGAAACTCAAGCAGGATCTATGAAACACACTGAGAAACCAGAGTAAAATTTTCTCCTGCAACCTGTTCACTTTGTGCTATATGAACGAACGTCTCTCCACATTCTCATTTCTGAGAGATATGTGTTTGTGAAAGCCGGCCTTCACCTATCATTTTGGGAACACAATGTTTCTTTTCAGTTGCAAACTACACTCCGTACATATATATGGGAAGGTAATATTTCCAACTAGATTTTACAATGAAAACTGCAGGAACATCAAACCTGCACTAGGAAACAGACTGAGAAACCAGAGTAAAATTTTCTCTTGGAAACCGTTCCCTTTGAGCTTGATGAAACAAATCTCTCTACATGCTCAGTTCTGAGGGATAAGTGTGTATGAAAACCGTCCTTCACCTAGCTTGTTTTGAACACAAAGATTCTTTACAGATGCAAATTACACTCCGTACATATACATGCGGATGTTGAAAATCCAACTCTCTTTTACAGTGAAAACTGCATGAACTTCCATCCGGCACTAGGAAACAGATTGAAAAACCAGGGTAAAATTTCACCTGCAACCCGTTCCTTTTTTGCTACATGAACGAATGTTTCTCCACATGCTCAGATCTGAGGGATAATTGTGTGTGAAAGCCGTCCTT
>NW_022588013.1:0-27492 GCF_009834535.1 Camelus ferus | reverse complement strand
AAGTTCTCGTCATCCTCATGCAACAACTCTATAGTTTATTTTGTCGAAATTTTCTGCATGTAGTGTGTTCAAACAATTAATTATCACAGCGGGGGAATCTATGTAATTTAACGATCTATTGGGTAGAACACGCTCCACATTTATTTCCTTTGAAAAACTGCCTGATTTCGAAACTGCTATTAGGAAAACGCGACACTCAGAGTTAATGATCTATGGTCAATATGCCTTATGGTGGATGAAAGATCTGTAATACACATGTACATATCTCATTAAAAACGTTTCTCAAAACCTTGAGTATGTAGCCTGTTCGGAACCTTTCTTCTCGGGTGAAGGAAAGCTATGTAAATTACAATCTATTGGTTAGAATACTCTCCAGGAGAGTTTTTCGGAAAATCTGCCTCAGTTTCGAAAACTGGTATTATAAAACTCTGTGAAATCAGACTAAAGTGGTTAAGTTGGACAATATGTCATCATTGGTTTATTAAAGATCGTTAATTCACATGCTAACAAACTCAGCAGTGAATATTGTTGAATCCTTGGTGCATGAACCGTTTTTTAGGAACACGGAATGTTACCGGTGATGGTATCTATGAAATGAGTTGTCGATTGGATGGAACATGCAACAAGAGGATTTTCTGGGAAACTGCTGATTTTCGAACACATGACCTTACGAAAAATTCTGGAAATGTGAGTAAATATTTCTAGGTCAAAACATGTCTTGTAAGGTGGATGAAAATTGATAATCCACATGCTCCCACTCATTAAAGAATGATGTCGAATCCTTGATGCAAGTAAAATATTCAGAACACGGAATGTTTCGTGAGTGAACTACTAAATTAAATATCTTTTGGGTAGAACTGGCTCCAAGAACATTTCTGTGAAATCAGTTCATTTCCAAATGGCGTTAGGAAAAACCTGAGAAATCTGAGAAAAGATTCTAAGTGTGAATATGCCTTAAATGGGGAATTAGGTCCGATAATCCACGTAACCAATTGAAGGGATACTTTTCGAAACCGTGAATTATTTACGTGTTTGGAACACGGAAATTCACGGTAATGAAAACTATGAAATTAAAATTCTATGGGTAGAACTAGCTGAATAGAATTTTTCTGGGCAAATTGCATGATTTTCGAATTGAGGTTTGGATAAAAATGTGAAATGAGAGTAAATATTTGTAGTAAAATGCCTGGTATGGTGGATGAAGATTGGTAATCCAAATGCTAAACATCTCTGTAGTGAATATTTGTCGAATCAGAGTTACATGAAACGTGTTCGGAACACAAAAGTCATGATGAGCACCTCTAGTAAATTACTCTCTATTGGGTAGAAACTGTTCCAAGAGCGTTTTTCTGCAAAATCTGCCTCTTTTCAAATCTGGTATAAGGAAAAAACTCAGAAATATGAAGAAAATGCTTCTAAGTGTCAATATGACATGATTGGTGATGAAAGTCCGGTAATCCAATGTTAACAAGAGTGTAGTAAATATTTTTCAAACCGTGATTCATGTAGCACGTTCGAAAAAAGAATTTAACGGTAATGAAAACTATGTAATTAGAATTCTATGGGTAGAACTGGTAGACTAAATATTTCAGCGAAAATTGCCTTGATTGTCGAATGTTATGTTTGGATTAAAGCTGCGAAAAGAGAGAAAATATTTGTAGGGTAAAAAATGCCTTTATTTGAAAGAAAGTTCAGTAAATCCACATTTTCACAACATATTAAAGAATCTTTTTTCGAATCCGTGATGCATGTACCCTGTTCTGAATGTGGAAATTCATGTTGATTGAAACAATGAAACTATTATTCGGTAGATCACTTCAATGAATTTTCTGTGAAAACCTCATTTTTGAAACTGGCGCTTGGCAAACGCTGCAAAATCTGAGAAAATACTTTCTAAGTATCAAATTCAATGTTTTGTGATGAAAGTTCGGTAATCCATATGCTAACAAATCGTAGTGAATATTTGTCGAATCAGTAATGTAGAATGTTCGGAACACGGAAAGTCACAGTGAGAAATTTATGTAAATTAACTTCCAATAGGTTAGAAAATCGCTCCAGAGTTTTTTCCTGAGATAAGAGCCTGAATTTGAAATGCGTTAGGAATAAGCTTTCGAACTGAGATTAATCAATGTAGTGAAATATGCCTTGTATGGTGGATGAAAGTTCTGTAATACACATGTACATAACTTTAAAATGTTTGTCAAATCCGAGAAGTGTAGCGTTTTCGGGAATTGGAATGGTCACTGTGAGGGAAATAGTAAATTACATTTCTATTGGGAAGTACTTGCTCCACGAGAATTTTTTGTGAATCTGCCTCATTTTCAAAACTGGCATTAGGAAAATCTTTTGAAATATGGGAAAGTGCTTCAAAGTGTCAATATGGCATTTATGGTGGATGAATGTTAGGTAATTCTTATGCTACCAATTCTGTAGTGAATATTTGTCGAATCCGTCATGCGTGTAGGTATTTGGAACACGGAATTTCACGCTGATGGGTCTATGTAAATTGCATGTCTATTGATAGAACTCGATCCAAGAGGATTTCTCTGTGAAAAATGCATGATTTTAGAAACTGAGTTTATGAGAAATATACTAAATCAGAATAAAGCTTTCTATGTGTAAATAACATTGTAAGGAAGATGAAAGTTCGATAATACAAATGTTCACAACTCATTAAAGTATGTTTGTCAAACCGTGATGCATGTAACGTGTCAGAACACGGAATGTCACGGTGAGTAAAACTAGGTAAATTACATAACTTTTGTGTAACCGCTCCAAGAACATTTTTCGGCCAAAGCCTCATTTTCTAAACTGGCGTTAAAATTAACACTTTGAAATCTGAGAAAATTCTTCAAAGTGCCAGTAAGCCTTGTATGGTGGATGAAAGTGCTGTAATCCACATGCAAACAACGATGTAGTGAATATTTGTCGAATCCGAGATACACGTATTGTGTTCAGAACACGGAATTTCACGGTGATCGAATCCATGTTTATTACATTTCTATAGGTAGAACTGCTGCAAGAGGTTTTTGCCGTGAAATCTGCCTCAGTTTAAAAACTGGCATTTGGAAAGCCTCTGTGAAATCAGAGAAAAATGCTTCTAAACATCAATATGCTTGTACTGTGATGAAAAGCCCTGTCATCCTCATGCAAACAACTCTATAGTTTATTTTTGTCGAATCTTTTCTGCATGTAGTGTGTTTGAAACACGTAATATCACAGCGGGGGAATCTATGTAATTTACGTATCTATTGGGTAGAACACGCTCCAACATTTATTTCCTTTGAAAACTGCCTGATTTTCGAAACTGCTATTAGGAAAAAGCTGCGAACTCAGAGTTAAATTGTATCTATGTGTCAATATGCCTTGTATGGTGGATGAAAGATCTGTAATACACATGTACATAACTCATTAAAATGTTTCTCAAATCCATGATGTAATGTAGCCTGTTTGGAACACGGTCTTTCTCGGTGAGGGAAGCTGTGTAAATTACATATCTATTGGTTAGAACACTCTCCAGGAGAGTTTTACTGAAAAATCTGCCTCAGTTTCGAAACTGGTGTTATGAAACGCTGTGAAATCTGAGTAAATGTTTTAAGGTGACAATATGTCTTCAATGGTTTATTAAAGATCGTAATTCCACATGCTAACAACTCAGCAGTGAATATTTGTTGAATCCATTGGTTCATGAACCGTTTTTTAGGAGCACCGGAATGTTACAGTGATGGTATCTATGAAAATGAGTTGTCAATTGGATGGAACATGCAACAAGAGGATTTTTCTGGGAAAACTGCCTGATTTTCAAAACTGACGTTAGGAAAATTCTGCGAAATGTGAGTAAATGTTTCTAGGTGAAAACATGACTTGTAAGGTGGATGAAAATTTGATAATCCACATGCTCACACTCATTAAAGAATGATTGTCGAATCCTTGATGCATGGAATATGTTCAGAACACGGAATATCACGGTGAGTGATCTAGATAAATTACATATCTTTTGGGAAGAACTGGATCCAAGAACATTTTCTGTGAAATCAGCATCTTTTTCCAAACTGGTGTTAGGAAACCATGATAAATCAGAGAAAATGCTTCTAAGAGTGAAGATGCCTTGAATGGGGAATTTAAGTCCGGTAATCCACGTAACCAACTAAGAAGGGAATACTATTCGAATCAGTCACTTATTTAACATGTCCGGAATAAAGAATTTCATGGTAATGAAACTATGTAAATTAGAATTCTATTGGGTAGAACTAGCTAGAATAGAATTTTTTGGCAAAAATTGCTTGATTCTCGAATGGGATGTTTGGATAAAGCTGCAAAATGAGAGAAAATACTTGTAGGTGTAAAGATGCCTTTATGTTGGAAGAAAGTTCGGTAATTCACATTTTCACAACATGTTAAAGAATCTTTTTTCTAATACGTGATGCATGTTCCATGTTCGGAACGTGGAATTTCATGGTGATTGAAACAATGTAAACTACTTTTCAATCTATAGAACTCACTTCAAAGGAATTTTTCTGTGAAAACTGCTTCATTTTTGAAACTGGCGCTTGGAAAACGCTGCAAAATCTGAGAAAATAGTTCTAAGTATCAATATTCAAAGTTTTGTGATGAAAGTTCGGTAATCCACATGCTAACAAATCTGTAGTGAATATTTGTCGAATCCGTTATGCATGTAGAATGTTTGGAACAAGGAATGTCACAGTGAAGAAATTTATGTAAATTAACTTTCCATAGGTTAGAAATCGCTCCAAGAGTTTTTTCCTGTAATAACAGCCTGATTTTTGAAATGCGTTAGGAATAAGCTGCGAACTCAGATTAATCAATTGTAGGTGTAAATATGCCTTGTATGGTGGATGAAAGTTCGGCAATCCGCATACTAACAACTCTGTAGAGAATATTTGTCGAATCCGAGATACATGAAGAGTGTTTGGAACACAGAATATCACGGTGAGCTAATCTAGGTAAATTAAATGTCTCTTGGTTAGAACTCACTCCAAGAGGTTTTTTTCTGCGAAATCTGCCTCATTTTCGAAACTGGCATTCAGAAATTCCTTCAAAATCAGAGAAAATGCTTCAAACTGACAATATGCCTTTTATTGTGATGGAAGTTCATAAAGCCACATGCAAACAAACATGATGTGAATAATTGTAGAAAGCCTATGCATGTAGCGTGATCATATGACGGAAATTTCCGGAGATGGAATCTATGTAAATTTCATGTCTATTGGTTAGAACCCGCTCCAAAAATTTTTTCCAGAGAAAATGGCCTAATTTTCGAAACTGGCATTAAGAAAAGCCTGCAAATTCAGAGTTAATTTTTCTAGGTTTAAATATGCCTTGTATCGTGGATGAAAGTTCTGTAATACACATGTACATAACTCATTAAAAATGTTTGTCAAATCCGAGAAATATGTAGCGTTTTCTGGAATTGGAATGTCACTGTGAGGGAAACTATGTAAATTACATTTCTATTGAGAATTTCTAGCTCCACGAGAATTTTTTGTGAATCTGCCTCATTTTAAAAACTGGCATTAGGAAAATCTTTTGAAATATGGGAAAGTGCTTCAAAGTGTCAATATGGCATTTATGGTGGATGAATGTTCGGTAATTATTATGCTACCAATTCTGTAGTGAATATTTGTCGAATCCTTCATGCGTGTAGGTATTTTGGAACACGGAATTTCATGCTGATGTGTTCTATGTAAATTGCAAGTCTATTGGATAGAACTAGATCCAAGAGTATTTCTCTGTGAAAACTGCATGATTTTAGAAACTGAGTTTAGGAGAAATATACTAAATCAGAATAAAGCTTTCTATGTGTAAATATACATTGTAAGGAAGATGAAAGTTCGATAATACAAATGTTCACAACTCATTAAAGTATGTTTGTCAAATCCGTGATGCATGTAACGTGTTCAGAACACGGAATATCACGGTGAGTAAAACTAGGTAAATTACATAACTTTTGTGTATAACTCGCTCCAAGAACATTTTTCGGCCAAATCTGCCTCATTTTCTAAACTGGCACTAAAATTAACACTTTGAAATCTGAGAAAATTCTTCAAAGTGCCAGTAAGCCTTGTATGGTGGATGAAAGTGCTGTAATCCACATGCAAACAACTATGTAGTGAATATTTGTCGAATCCGAGATACACGTAGTGTGTTCAGAACAAGGAATTTCACGGTGATCGAATCATGTTTATTACATTTCTATAGGTTAGAACCTGCTCCAAGGGGTTTTTGCCGTGAAATCTGCCTCAGTTTAGAAACTGGCATTTGGAAAGCTCTGTGAAATCAGAGAAAATGCTTCTAAACAACAATATGCTTTGTATTGTGATGAAAGTCCTGTCATCCTCATGCAAACAACTCTATAGTTTATTTTTGTCGAATCTTTTCTGCATGTAGTGTGTTTGAAACATGTAATATCACAGCGGGGGAATCTATGTAATTTACGTATCTATTGGGTAGAACACGCTCCAACATTTATTTCCTTTGAAAACAGCCAGATTTTCGAAACTGCTATTAGGAAAAGGCTGCGAACTCAGAGTTAATGTATCTATGTGTCAATATGCCTTGTATGGTGGATGAAAGATCTGTAATACACATGTACATAACTCATTAAAAATGTTTCTCAAATCCTTGATCTATGTAGCCTGTTCGGAACACGGTCTTTCTCGGTGAGGGAAGCTATGCAAATTACATATCTATAGGTTAGAACCATCTCCATGGGAGTTTTACTGAAAAATCTGCCTCAGTTTCGAAACTGGTGTTATGAAAACGCTTTGAGATCTGAGTAAATGTTTTAAGGTGACAATATGTCTTCAATGGTTTATTAAAGATCGGTAATTCACATGTTAAAAACTCAGCAGTGAATATTTGTTGAATCTTTGGTGCATGAACCGTTTTTTAGGAACACGGAATGTTACAGTGATGGTATCTATGAAAATGAGTTGTCTATTGGATTGAACATGCAACAAGAGGATTTTTCTGGGAAAACTGCCTGATTTTCAAACCTGACGTTAGGAAAATTCTGCGAAATGTGAGTAAATGTTTCTAGGTGAAAACATGTCTTGTAAGGTGGATGAAAATTTGATAATCCACATGCTCACACTCATTAAAGAATGATTGTCGAATCCTTGATGCATGGAATATGTTCAGAACACGGAATATCACGGTGAGTGATCTAGATAAATTACATATCTTTTGGGAAGAACTGGATCCAAGAACATTTTCTGTGAAATCAGCATCTTTTTCCAAACTGGTGTTAGGAAACCATGATAAATCAGAGAAAATGCTTCTAAGAGTGAAGATGCCTTGAATGGGGAATTTAAGTCCGGTAATCCACGTAACCAACTAAGAAGGGAATACTATTCGAATCAGTCACTTATTTAACATGTCCGGAATAAAGAATTTCATGGTAATGAAACTATGTAAATTAGAATTCTATTGGGTAGAACTAGCTAGAATAGAATTTTTTGGCAAAAATTGCTTGATTCTCGAATGGGATGTTTGGATAAAGCTGCAAAATGAGAGAAAATACTTGTAGGTGTAAAGATGCCTTTATGTTGGAAGAAAGTTCGGTAATTCACATTTTCACAACATGTTAAAGAATCTTTTTTCTAATACGTGATGCATGTTCCATGTTCGGAACGTGGAATTTCATGGTGATTGAAACAATGTAAACTACTTGTCAATTCTATAGAACTCACTTCAAAGGAATTTTTCTGTGAAAACTGCTTCATTTTTGAAACTGGCGCTTGGAAAACGCTGCAAAATCTGAGAAAATAGTTCTAAGTATCAATATTCAAAGTTTTGTGATGAAAGTTCGGTAATCCACATGCTAACAAATCTGTAGTGAATATTTGTCGAATCCGTTATGCATGTAGAATGTTTGGAACAAGGAATGTCACAGTGAAGAAATTTATGTAAATTAACTTTCCATAGGTTAGAAATCGCTCCAAGAGTTTTTTCCTGTAATAACAGCCTGATTTTTGAAATGCGTTAGGAATAAGCTGCGAACTCAGATTAATCAATTGTAGGTGTAAATATGTCTTGTTTGGTGGATGAAAGTTCGGCAATCCGCATACTATCATCTCTGTAGAGAATATTATTCGAATCAGAGATACATGAAGAGTGTTCAGAACATAGAATATCACGGTGAGCGAATGTATGTAAAATACATTTCTCTTGGGTAGAAAACACACCAACTGTTTTTTTCTGTGAAATCTGCCTCATTTTCGAAACTGGCATTTGGAAATTCCTTCAAAATCAGAGAAAATGCTTCAAACTGACAATATGCCTTGTATTGTGATGGAAGTACATAAAGCCACATGCAAACAAACATGATGTGAATAATTTTAGAAAGCCTATGCATGTAGCGTGATAGTATGACAGAAATTTCCGGAGATGGAATTTATGTAAATTTCATGTCTATTGGGTAGAACTCCATCCAAAAATTTTTCCGGAGAAAACGGACTGATTTTCGAAAACCTGGCATTAGGAAAAGGCTGCAAGCTCAGAGTTAATGTTTCTAGGTTTAAATATGCCTTTTATGGTGGGTGAAAGTTCTGTAATACACATGTACATAACCCATTAAAAATGTTTGTCAAATCCGTGAAGTATGTAGCGTGTTAGGAAATTGGAATGTCACTGTGAGGGAAACTATGTAAATTTCATTTCTATATGGAAGTACTTGCTCCACGAGGATTTTTTGTGAATCTGCCTCATTTTCAAAACTGGAATTAGGAAAATCTTTTGAAATATGGGAAAGTACTTCAAAGTGTCAATATGGAATTTATGGTGGATGAATGTTCGGTAATCGTTATGCTACCAACTCTGTAGTGAATGTTTGTCGAATCCGTGATGCATGTAATGTGTTCAGAACACGGAATATCACGGTGAGTAAAACTAGGTAAATTACATATCTTTTGTGTATAACTCGCTCCAAGAGCATTTTTCTGCCAAATCTGCCTCCTTTTCAGAACTGGCGTTAAAACTAACCTGTGAAATCTGAGAAAATATTTCACAGTGTCAGAAAGCCTATTATGGTGGATGAAAGTGCTGTAATACACATGCTAACAACTATGTAGTGAATATTTGTCGAATCCGAGATGCATGTAGTGTGTTCAGAACACGGAATTTCACGGTGAGCGAATCCATGTAAATTACATGTCTATAGGTTAGAACTTGCTCCAAGAGGTTTTTGCCGAGGAATCTGCCTCATTTTCGAAACTGGCATTTGGAAACCTTTGTGAAATCAGAGAAAATGCTTCGAAGCATCAATATGCCTTGTATTGTGATGAAAGTCCTGTCATCCTCATGGAAAATCTCTATAGTTTATTTTTGTCGAATCTTTTCTGCATGTGGTTTGTTCGAAACACGTAATTACACAGCGGGGGAATCTATGTAATTTACGTACCTATTGGGTAGAACACGCTCCAACAGTTTTTTCCTTTGAAATCTGCCTGATTTTAGAAACTGCTAATAGGAAAAAGCAGCGAACTCAGAGTTAATGTTTCTATGTGTCAATATGCCTTGTATGGTGGATGAAAGATCTGTAATACACATTTACATAACTCATTAAAAATGTTTCTCTAATCCTTGATGTATGTAGCCTGTTCGGAACATGGTCTTTCTCGGTGAGGGAAGCTATGTAAATTACATATCTATTGGTTAGAACACTCTCCAGGAGAGTTTTACTGAAAAATCTGCCTCAGTTTCGAAACTGGTGTTGTGAAAACGCTGTGAAATCAGAGTAAATGTTTTAAGATGACAAAATGACTTCAATGGTTTATTAAAGATCGGTAATTCACATGCTAACAACTCAGCAGTGAATATTTCTTTAATCATTGTTGCATGAACCATTTTTTAGGAACACAGAATGTTACAGTGATGGTATCTATGAAAATGAGTTGTCTATTGGATGGAACATGCAACAAGAGGATTTTTCTGGGAAAACTGCCTGATTTTCGAAACTGACCTTAGGAAAATTCTGCGAAATGTGAGTAAATGTTTCTAGGTGAAAACATGACTTGTAAGGTGGATGTAAATTTGATAATCCACATGCTCACACTCATTAAAGAATGATTGTCGAAACTTTGATGCATGTAAAATGTTCATAACACGGAATGTCTCGGTGAGTGAACTACTTAAATTACATATCTTTTGGGTAGAACTCGGCTCCAAGAACATTTTCTGTGAAATCAGCCTCATTTTCCATACTGGAGTTAGGAAAAACCTGAGAAATCTGAGAAAATGTTTCTAAGTGTGAATATGCCTTGAATGGGGAATTTAAGTCCGGTAATCCACATAACCAACTATGAAGGGAATAGTTTTCGAATCCGTGACTTATTTAGCGTGTTTGGAACACGGAAATTCACGGTAATGAAACTATGTAAATTAAAATCCTATTGGATAGAACTAGGTTGAATAGAATTTTTCTGTGCAAATTGCATGGTTTCGAATTTGACGTTGGGATAAAACTGCGAAAAGAGAGTAAATACTTGTAGGTGTAAATATGCCTTGTATGGTTGATGTAAGATTGGTAATCCAAATGCTAACATCTCTGTAGTGAATATTTGTCGAATCCGAGATACATGAAATGTGTTCAGAACACAAAATGTCATGATGAACACATCTATGTAAATTACCTGTCTATAGGGTAGAACTCGCTCCAAGAGCATTTTTCTGCAAAATCGGCCTCATTTTCAAATCTGGCATTAGGAAAAATCTTCGAAATATGAGAAAATGCTTCTAAGTGTCAATATGACTTGATTTGTGGATGAAAGTCCAGTAATCCACATGTAAACAAGAGTGTAGTAAATATTTTTCAAGCCGTGATTCATGTAGTGCGTTCGAAAAACATAATTTCTCCGTAATGAAGCTATGTAAATTAGAATTCTATTGGGTAGAAATAGCTAGAATAGAATATTTCAGTGAAAATTGCTTGATTCTCGAATGTGATGTTTGGATAAAGCTGCGAAATGAGAGACAATATTTGAAGGTGTAAAGATGCCTTTATGTTGGAAGAAAGTTCGGTAATCCACTTTTTCACAACATATTAAACAATCGTTTTTCTAATCCGTGATGCATGTACCATTTTTGGAACGTGGAATTTCACGGTGATTGAAACAATGTAAACTACTTGTCTATTCGGTAGAACTCACTTCAAGAGAATTTTTCTGTGAAAAATGCTTCATTTTTGAAACTGGGTCTTGGGAAATGCTGCAAAATCTGAGAAAATACTTCTAAGTATCAATATTCAATGTTTTGTGATGAAAGTTCGGTAATCCAGATGCTAACAAATCTGTAGTGAATATTTGTCGAATCCGTTATGCATGTAGAATTTTCGGAATATGGAAAGTCACGGCGAGGAAATTTATGTAAATTACATTTCCCTAGGTTAGAAATCGCTCCAAGAGGTTTTTCCTGAGATAACACACTGATTTTTGAAACTGCAGTTAGGAATAAGCTTTGAACTCAGATTAATCATTTGTAGGTGTAAATATGCCTTGTATGGTGGATGAAAGTTCGGCAATCCGCATACTAAAAACTCTGTAGAGAATACTTGTCGTATCCGAGATACATGAAGAATGTTCACAACATAGAATATCACGGTGAGCGAATGTATGTAAAATACATTTCTCTTGGGTAGAACTCACTCCAAGTTTTTTTTTTCTGCGAAATATTCCTCATTTTCGAAACTGGCATTTGGAAATTCATTCAAAATCAGAGAAAATGCTTCAAACTGTCAATATGTCTTGTATTGTGATGGAAGTACATAAAGCCACATGCAAACAATCCTGATGTGAATAATTGTAGAAAGCCTATGCATGTAGCGTGATAGTATGATGGAAATTTCCAGAGATGGAATCTATGTAAATTTCATGTCCATTGGGTAGAATTCGATCCAAAAATTTTTCCGGAGAAAACGGACTGATTTTCAAAAAACTGGCATTAGGAAAAGGCTGCAAGTTCAGAGTTAATTTTTCTAGGTTTAAATATGCCTTGTATGGTGGATGAAAGTTCTGTAATACACATGTAAATAACTCATTAAAAATGTTTGTCAAATCCGTGAAGTATGTAGCGTGTTCGGAAATTGGAATGTCACTGTGAGGGAAACTATGTAAATTCAATTTCTATATGGAAGTACTTGCTCCACGAGTATTTTTTGCGAATCTGCCTCATTTTCAATTCTGTCATTGGGAAAATCTTTTGAAATATGGGAAAGTGCTTCAAAGTGTCAATATGGCATTTATGGTGGATGAATGTTCGGTAATCGTTATGCTACCAACTCTGTAGTGAATGTTTGTCAATACGTGATGCATGTAGCGTGTTCAGTTCATGGAATGTCACGGTGAGTAAAACTAGGTAAATTACATATCATTTGTGTATAACTCGTTCCAAGAGCATTTTTCTGCCAAATCTGCCTCATTTTCTAACCTGGCGTTAAAACTAACCTGTGAAATCTGAGGAAATTTTCAAAGTGCCTGTAAGCCTTGTATGGTGGATGAAAGTGCTGTAATCAACATGCTAACAACTATGTAGTGAATATTTGTCGAATCTGAGATGCATGTAGCGTGTTCAGAACACGGAATTTCACAGTGAGCGAATCCAGGTAAATTACAAGTCTATAGGTTAGAACTTGCTCCAAGAGATTTTTGCCATGAAATCTGCCTCATTTTCGAAACTGGCATTTGGAAATATCTGTGAAATCAGAGAAAAAGCTTCTAAACATCAATATGCATGTTATTGTGATGAAAGTCCTGTCATCCTCATGCAAACAACTCTATAGTTTATTTTTGTCGAATATTTTCTGCATGTAGTGTTTTCGAAACACGTAATTTCACAGCGGGGGAATCTATGTAATTTACGTACCTATTGGGTACAAAACGCTCCAACAGTTTTTTCCTTTGAATACTGCCTGATTTTTGAAACTGCTATTAGGAAAAATCTGCGAACTCAGAGTTAATGTTTCTATGTGTCAATATGCTTTGTATGTTGGATGAAAGTTCTGTAATACACATGAACATAACTCATTAAAAATATTTCTCAAATCCTCGATGTATGTAGCCTGTTCGGAACACGGTCTTTCTCGGTGAGGGAAGCTATGTATATTACATATCTACTGGTTAGAACCCTCTCCAGGAGAATTTTACTGAAAAATCTGCCTCAGTTTCGAAACTGATGTTATGAAATAGCTGTGATTTCAGAGTAAATGCTTTAAGGTGACAATATGTCTTCAATGATTTATTAAACATCGGTAATTCACATGCTAACAACTCAGCAGTGAATATTTGTTGAATCCTTGGTGCATGAACCATTTTTTAGGAACACGGAATGTTACGGTTATGGTATCTATGAAAATGAGTTGTCTATTGGATGGAAAATTCAACAAGAGGATTTTTCTGGTAAAATTGCCTGATTTTCGAAATTGACTTTAGGAAAATTCTGCGAAATGTGAGTAAATGTTTCTAGGTGAAAACATGTCTTGTAAGGTGGATGAAAATTTGATAATCCACGTGCTCACACTTATTAAAGAATGATTGTCGAAACCTTGATGCATGTAACATGTTCAGAAGACGGAATATCACGGTGAGTGAACTACTTAAAATATATATCTTTTGGGTAGAACTGGCTCCAAGAACATTTTCTGTGAAATCAGCATCATTTTCCAAACTGACGTTAGGAAAAACCTGAGAAATCTGGGAAAATGCTTCTAACTGTGAATATGCCTTGAATGGGGAATTTAAGTCCGGTAATACACGTAACCAACTATGAAGGGGATAGTTTTTGTATTCGTGACATAATTAGCGTGTTTGGAACTCGGAAATTCACGGTAATGAAACTATGTAAATTAAAATTCTATTGGGTAGAACTAGCTTGAATAGAATTTTTCGGCGCAAATTGCATGATTTTGGAATTTGACGTTTGGATAAAAGTGCGAAATGAGAGTAAATATTTGTAGGTCTAAATATGCCTTTTATGGTGGATGTAAGATTGGTAATTCAAATGCTAACATCTCTGTAGTGAATATTTGTCGAATCCGAGATACATGAAATGTGTTCGTAACACAAAATGTCATGATGAGCACATCTATGTAAATTACCTGTCTATTGGGTAGAACTCGCTCCAAGAGCATTTTTCTGCAAAATCTGCCTCATTTTCAAATCTGGCGTCAGGAAAAATCTTCGAAATATGAGAAAATGCTTCTAAGTGTCAATATGACTTGATTGGTGGATGAAAGTCCGGTAATCCACAAGTTAACAAGAGTGTAGTAAATATTTTCAAACCGTGATTCATGTAGCGCGTTCGAAAAACATTATTTCACGGTATTGAAACTATGTAAATGAGAATTCTATTGGGTAGAACTAGCTAGAATAGAATAATTTGGCAAAAATTGCTTGATACTCTATAGGGATATTTGGATAAAGTTGCAAAATGAGAGAAAATATTTGCAGGTGTATAGATGCCTTTATGTTGGAAGAAAGTTCAGTAATCTACATTTTCACAACATATTAAAGGATCTATTTTCTAATCCGTGATGCATGTACCATGTTCCGAACGTGGAATTTCACGGTGATTGAAACAATGTAAACTATTTGTCTATTAGGTAGAACACACATCAAGAGAATTTTTCTGTGAAAACTGCTTCATTTCTGAAACTGGCCCTTGGAAAACACTGCAAAATCTGAGAAAATAATTCTAAGAATTAATATTCAATTTTTTGTGATGAAAGTTCGGTAATCCACATGGTAACAAATCTGTAATGAATATTGGTCGAATCCGTTATGCATGTAGGATGTTCGTAACACGGAATGTCACGGTGAGGAAATTTAGGTAAATTACATTTCCCAAGGTTAGAAATATCTCCAAGAGTTTTTTCCTGAGATAACAGCCTGATTTTTGAAACTGGCTTTTGGAATATGCTAGGAACTCAGATTAAACAATTGTAGGTGTAAATATGACTTGTACGGTGGATGAAAGTTCGGCAATCCACATACTAACAACTCTGTAGAGAATATTTTTTGAATCCGAGGTCCATGAAGAGTTTTCGTAACACAGAATATCACGGTGAGCGAATCTACTTAAAATACATGTCTCTCGGGTAGAACTCACTCCAACAGGTTTTTTGTGTGAAATCTGCCTCATTTTCGAAACTGGCATTTGGAAATTCCTTCAAAATTTGAGAAAATTCTTCAAAGTGTCAAAATGCCTTGTATTGTGATGGAAGTACTTATAGCCACATGCAAACAAACCTGATGATAATAATTGTAGAAAGCCTATGCATGTAGCGTGATCGTATGACAGAAATTTCCGGAGATGGAATCTATGAAAATTTCATGTCTATTGGGTAGATAAAGCTCCAAAAATTTTTTCTGGAGAAAACGGCCTGATATTCGAAACTGGCATTAGCAAAAGTCTGCAAATTCAGAGTTAATATTTCTAGGTTTAAATATGCCTTGTATGGTGGATGAAAGTTCTGTAATACACATGTACATAAGTCATTAAAAATGTTTGTCAAATCCGTGAAGTATGTAGCGTGTTCGGAAATTGGAATGTCACTGTGAGGGAAACTATGTAAATTACATTTCTATTGGGAAGTACTTGCTCCATGAGAAAATTTGGTGAATCTGCCTCATTTTTAATACTGGCATTAGGAAAATCTTTTGAATTATGGGAAAGTGCTTCAAAGTGTCATTATGGCATTTATGGTGGATGAATGTTCGGTAATTCTTATGCTACCAAATCTGTAGTGAATATTTGTCAAATCTGTGATGAATGTAGCTATTTTGGAACACGGAATTTCACGATGACGGGTTCTATGTAAATGAATGTCTATTGGATAGAAATCGCTCCAAGAGGATTTCTCTGTGTAAACTGCATGATTTTAGAACCTGAGATTAGGAGAAATCTACTAAATCAGAATAAAACTTTCTATGTATAAATCTACATTGTAAGGAAGATGAAAGTTCGATAATACAAATGTTCACAACTCATTAAAGAAAGTTTGTCAAATCCGTCATGAATGTAACGTGTTCAGAACACGGAATGTCATGGTGTGTAAAACTAGGTAAATTACATATCCTTTGTGTATAACTCGCTCCAAGAACATTTTTCTGTCAAAACTGCCTCATTTTCAAAACTGGCGTTAAAACTAAACTGTGAAATATGAGAAAATTCTTCAAAGTGTCAGTAAGCCTTGTATGGTGGATGAAAGTGCTGTAATCCACATGCTAACAACTATGTAGTGAATATTTGTCGAATCAGAGATACATGAAATGTGTTCGGAACACAAAATATCATGATGAGCACATCTATTTAAATTAACTGTCTATTGGGTAGAACTCGCTCCAAGAGCATTTTTTTGAAAAATCTGCCTCAATTTCAAATCTGGCGTTAGGAAAAATCTTTGAAATATGAGAAAATGCTTCTAAGTGTCAATATGACTGCATTGGTGGATGAATGTCAGGTAATCCACATGTTAACAAGTGTGTAGTAAATATTTTTCAAACCGTGATTCATGTAGCGCTTAAGGAAAACCGAATTTCACGGTAATGAAACTATGTAAATTAGAATTCTATTGGGTAGAACTAGCTAGAATAGAATATTTCAGCGAAAATTGCTTGATTCTCGAATGGGATGTTTCGATAAAGCTGCGAAATGAGAGATAATATTTGTAGGTGTAAAGATGCCTTTATGTTGGAAGAAAGTTCAGTAATCCATATTTTCACAACATATTAAAGAATCTTTTTTCTAATCCGTGATGCAAGTATCATGTTCGGAACATGGAATTTCATGGTGTTTGAAATAATTTAAACTACTTGCCTATTAGGTAGAACACACTCCAAGGGAATTTTTCTGCTAAAACTGCTTCATTTTTGAAACTGGCGCTTGGGAAATGCTGCAAAATCTGAGAAAATACTTCTAAGTATCAATATACAATGTTTTGTGATGAAAGTTCGGTAATCCACATGCTAACAAATCTGTAGTGAATATTTGTCGAATCCGCTATGCATGTAGAATGTTCGGAACACGGAATGTCACAGCGAGGAAATTTACGTAAATTACATTTCCCTAGGTTAGAAATCGCTGCAAGAGTTTTTCCTGAGATAACAGTCTGATTTTTGAAACTGGCATTAGGAATAAGGTGCGAACACAGATTAATCATTTGTAGGTGTAAATATGCCTTGTATGGTGGATGAAAGTTCGGCAATCCGCATACTAACAACTCTGTAGAGAATATTTGTTGAATCCGAGATACATGAATAGTGTTCAGATCACAGAATATCACGGTGAGCGAATCTATGTAAAATAAATATCTCTTGGGTAGAACTCACTCCAAGATATTTTCTCTGCGAAATCTGCCTCATTTTCGAATCTGGCATTTGGACATTCCTTCAAAATCAGAGAAAATGCTTGAAACTGTCAAAATGTCTTTTATTGTGATGGAAGCTCATAAAGCCACATGCAAACAAACCGGATGATAATAATTGTAGAAAGCCTATGCATGTAGCCTGATCGTATGACAGAAATTTCCGGAGATGGAATCTATGTAAATTTCATGTCTATTGGGTAGAACTCACTCCAAATTTTTTTCTGGAATTAACGGCCTGATTTTCGAAAAACTGGCATTACGAAAAGGCTGCAAATTAAGAGTTAATGTTTCTAGGTTTAAATATGCCTTTTATGGTAGGTGAAAGTTCTGTAATACACATGTACATAACTCATTAAAAATGTTTGTCAAATCCGTGAAGTATGTAGCGTGTTCGGAAATTGGAATGTCACTGTGAGGGAAACTATGTAAATTACATTTCTATACGGAAGTACTTGCTGCACGAGGATTTTTTGCGAATCTGCCTCATTTTCAAAACTGGCATTAGGAAAATATTTTGAAATATGGGAAAGTACTTCAAAGTGTCAATATGGCATTTATGGTGGATGAATGTTAGGTAATTCTTATGCTACCAATTCTGTAGTGAATATTTGTCGAATCCGGGATGCGTGTAGCTATTTTGGATCACGGAATTTCACGATGATGGATTCTATAAAAATTGCATGTCTATTGGATAGAACTCGCTCCAAGAGAATTTCTCTGTGAAAACTGCATGATTTTAGAACCTGAGATTAGGAGAAATCTACTAAATCAGAATAAAATATCTATGTGTAAATATACATTGTAAGGAAGGTGAAAGTTCGATAATACAAATGTTCACAACTCATTAAATTATGTTTGTCAAATCCGTGATGCATGTAACGTGTTCAGAACACGGAATGTCACGGTGAGTAAAACTAGGTAAATTGCATAACTTTTGTGTATAACTCGCTCCAAGAGCATTTTTCTGCCAAATCTGCCTCATTTTCTACACTGGTGTTAAAACTAACCTGTGAAATCTGAGAAAATTCTTCAAAGTGTCAGTAAGCCATGTTTGGTGGATGAAAGTGCTGTAATCCACATGCTAACAACTATGTAGTGAATATTTGTCGAATCTGAGATGCATGTAGCGTGTTCAGAACACGGAATTTCACGGTGACCGAATCCATGTAAATTTCATGTCTATAGGTTAGAACCTGCTCCAAGAGCTTTTTGCCGTGGAATCTGCCTCATTTTCGAAACTGGCATTTTGAAAGATCTGTGAAATCAGAGAAAATGCTTCTAAGCATCAATATGCCTTGTATTGTGATGAAAGTCCTGTCATCCTCATGCAAACAACTATATAATTTATTTTTGTCGAATCTTTTCTGCATGTGGTGTGTTCGAAACACGTAATTTCACAGCAGGAGAATCTATGTAATTTACATATCTATTGGGTAGAACACGCTCCAAAAGTTTTTTCCTTAGAAACTGCCTGATTTACGAAACTGCTTTTAGGAAAAAGCTGGGAAGTCAGAGTTAATGTTTCTATGTGTCAATATGCCTTGTATGGTGGATGAAAGGCCTGTAATACACATGTACAAAACTCATTAAAAATGTTTCTCAAATCCTTGATGAATGTAGCCTGTTCGGAACACGGTCTTTCTCGGTGTGGGAAGCTATGTAAATTACATATCTATTGTTTAGAACCCTCTCCAAGAGAGTTTTACTGAAAAATCTGCTTCAGTTTCGAAACTGGTGTTATGAAAACACTGTGAAATCAGAGTAAATGCTTTAAGGTGACAATATGTCTTCAGTGGTTTATTAAAGATCGGTAATTCACATGCTAACAACTCAGCAGTGAATATTAGTTGAATCCTTGGTGCATGAACCGTTTTTTAGGAACACGGAATGTTACGGTGACGGTATCTATGAAAATGAGATATCTATTGGATGGAACATGCAACAAGAGGATTTTTCTGGGAAAACTGCCTGATTTTAGAAACTGATGTTAGGAAAATTCTGCGAAATGTGAGTAAATGTTTCTAGGTGAAAATATGTCTTGTAAGGTGGATGAAAATTTGATAATCCACATGCTCACATTCATTAAAGAATGATTGTCGAAACCATGATGTATGCAACATGTTCAGAACACAGAATGTCACGGTGAGTGAACTAGTTAAATTAAATATCTTTCGTGTAGATCTGGCTTCAAGAACATTTTCTGTGAAATCACCCTCATTTTCCAAACTGACGTTAGGAAAAACCTGAGAAATCTGAGAAAATGCTTCAAAATGTGAATATGCCTTGAATGGGGAATTTAATTCCTGTAATCCACATAACCAACTATGAAGGGAATAGTTTTCGAATCCGTGACTTATTTAGCGTGTTTGGAACAAGGAAATTCATGGTAATGAAACTATGTAAATTAAAATTCTATTGGGTAGAACTAGCTTGAATAGAATTTTTCTGAATAAATTCCATGATTTTCCAATTTGAAGTTTGGATAAAACTGTGAAATGACAGTAAATATTTGTAGGTGTAAATATGCCTTGTATGGTGGATGTAAGATTGGTAATCCAAATGCTAACATCTCTGAGGTGAATATTTGTCGAATTCGAGATACATGAAATGTGTTTGGAACACACAATGTCATGATGAGCACATCTATGTAAATTACCTGTCTATTGGGTATAACTCGCTCCAAGAGAATTTTTCTGCAAAATCTGCCTCATTTTCAAATCTGGCGTTAGGAAAAATCTTCGACATATGAGAAAATGCTTCTAAGTGTCTATATGACTTGATTGGTGGATGAAAGTCCGGTAATCCACAAGTTAACAAGAGTGTAGTAATATTTTTCAAACCGTGATTCATGCAGCGCGTTCGGAAAAAAGTATTTCACGGTAATGAATCTATGTAAATGAGAATTCTACTGGGTAGAACTAGCTAGAATAGAATATTTTGGCAAAAATTGCTTGATTCTCTAATGGGATATTTGGATAAAGCTGCGAAATGAGAGAAAATATTTGTAGGTGTAAAGATGCCTTTATGTTGGAAGAAATTCACTAATCTACATTTTCACAACATATTAAAATATCTTTTTTCTAATCCGTGATGCATGAACCATGTTCGGAACGTGGAATTTCACGGTGATTGAAACAATGTAAACTACTTGCCTATTAGGTTGAACACACACCAAGTGAATTTTCCTGTGAAAACTGCTTCATTTTTGAAACTGGCGTTATGAAAATGCTGCAAAATCTGAGAAAATACTTCTAAGTATCAGTATTCAATGTATTGTGTTGAAAGTTCGGTAATCCACATTCTAAAATATCTGTAGTGAATATTTGTCGAATCAGTTTTGCATGTAGAATGTTCGGAACACGGAATATCACGGCGATCAAATTTTTGTAAATTATATTTCCCTAGGTTAGAAATCTCTAAAAGAGGTTTTTCCTGAGATAACAGCCTGATTTTTGAAACTGGCGTAAGGAATAAGCTGCGAAAACATATTAATTAATTGTAGGTGTAAATATGCCTTGTATTGTGGATGAAAGTTCGGCAATCCGCATACAAACAACTCTGTAGAAAATATTTGTCGAATCCGAGATACATAAAGAGTGTTCAGAACATAGAATATCACGGTGAGCGAATCTATGTAAATTAAATGTCTCTTGGGTAGAACTCACTCCAAGAGTTTTTCTCTGCGAAATCTGCCTCATTTTCGAAACTGGCATTTGGAAATTATTTCAAAATCAGAGAAAATGCTTCAAACTGTCAATATGTCTTTTATTGGGATGGAAGTTCTTAAAGCCACATGCAAACAGACCTGATGTGAATAATTGTAGAAAGCATATGCATGTAGCGTGATCATATGACGGAATTTTCCAGAGATGGAAACTATGTAATTTTCATGTCTATTGGGTAGAACTAGCTCCAAATTTTTTCCGGATAAAACGGCCTGATTTTCGAAAAACTGGCATTAGGAAAAGGCTGCAAATTAAGAGTTAATGTTTCTAGGTTTAAATATGCCTTTTATGGTGGGTGAAAGTTCTGTAATACACATGTACATAACCCATTAAAAATGTTTGTCAAATCCGTGAAGTATGTAGCGTGTTAGGAAATTGGAATGTCACTGTGAGGGAAACTATGTAAATTTCATTTCTATATGGAAGTACTTGCTCCACGAGGATTTTTTGTGAATCTGCCTCATTTTCAAAACTGGAATTAGGAAAATCTTTTGAAATATGGGAAAGTACTTCAAAGTGTCAATATGGAATTTATGGTGGATGAATGTTCGGTAATCGTTATGCTACCAACTCTGTAGTGAATGTTTGTCGAATCCGTGATGTATGTAACGTGTTCAGAACACGGAATGTCACGGTGAGTAAAACTAGGTAAATTACATAACTTTTGTGTATAACTCGCTCCAAGAGCATTTTTCTGCCAAATCTGCCTCATTTTCTAAACTGGTGTTAAAACTAACCTGTGAAATCTTAGAAAATTCTTCAAAGTGTCATGAAGCCATGTTTGGTGGATGAAAGTGCTGTAATCCACATGCTAACAACTATGTAGTGAATATTTGTCGAATCTGAGATGCATGTAGCGTGTTCAGAACACGGAATTTCACGGTGACCGAATCCATGTAAATTTCATGTCTATAGGTTAGAACCTGCTCCAAGAGTTTTTGCCGTGGAATCTGCCTCATTTTCGAACCTGGCATTTTGAAAGATCTGTGAAATCAGAGAAAATGCTTCTAAGCATCAATATGCCTTGTATTGTGATGAAAGTCCTGTCATCCTCATGCAAACAACTATATAATTTATTTTTGTCGAATCTTTTCTGCATGTGGTGTGTTCGAAACACGTAATTTCACAGCGGGAGAATCTATGTAATTTACATATCTATTGGGTAGAACACGCTCCAAAAGTTTTTTCCTTAGAAACTGCCTGATTTACGAAACTGCTTTTAGGAAAAAGCTGGGAAGTCAGAGTTAATGTTTCTATGTGTCAATATGCCTTGTATGGTGGATGAAAGGCCTGTAATACACATGTACAAAACTCATTAAAAATGTTTCTCAAATCCTTGATGAATGTAGCCTGTTCGGAACACGGTCTTTCTCGGTGTGGGAAGCTATGTAAATTACATATCTATTGTTTAGAACCCTCTCCAAGAGAGTTTTACTGAAAAATCTGCTTCAGCTTCGAAACTGGTGTTATGAAAACGCTGTGAATTCAGAGTAAATGCTTTACGGTGACAATATGTCTTCAGTGGTTTATTAAAGATCGGTAATTCACATGCTAACAAATCAGCAGTGAATATTTGTTGAATCCTTGGTGCATGAACCATTTTTTAGGAACACGGTATGTTACGGTGACGGTATCTATGAAAATGAGATATCTATTGGATGGAACATGCAACAAGAGAATTTTTCTGGGAAAACTGCCTGATTTTAGAAACTGACGTTAGGAAAATTCTGCGAAATGTGAGTAAATGTTTCTAGGTGAAAATATGTCTTGTAAGGTGGATGAAAATTTGATAATCCACATGCTCACATTCATTAAAGAATGATTGTCGAAACCATGATGTATGCAACATGTTCAGAACACAGAATGTCACGGTGAGTGAATTAGTTAAATTAAATATCTTTCGTGTAGATCTGGCTTCAAGAACATTTTCTGTGAAATCACCCTCATTTTCCAAACTGAAGTTAGGAAAAACCTGAGAAATCTGAGAAAATGCTTCAAAATGTGAATATGCCTTGAATGGGGAATTTAATTCCGGTAATCCACATAACCAACTATGAAGGGAATAGTTTTCGAAACCGTGACTTATTTAGCGTGTTTGGAACACGGAAATTCACGGCAATGAAACTATGTAAATTAAAATTCTATTGGGTAGAACTAGCTTGAATAGAATTTTTCTGTGCAAAATGCATGGTTTTCGAATTTGACGTTTGGATAAAACTGTGAAATGAGAGTAAATAATTGTAGGTGTATATATGCCTTGTATGGTGGATGTAGGATTGGTAATCCAAATGCTAACATTTCTGTAGTGTATATTTGATGAATCAGAGATACATGAATTGTGTTCGGACCACAAAGGATCATGATGAGCACATCTATGTAAATTAACTGTCTATTGGGTAGAACTCGCTCCAAGAGCATTTTTCTGCAAAATCTGCCTCATTTTCAAATCTGGCATTAGGAAAAATCTTCGAATTATGAGAAAATGCTTCTAAGTGTCAATATGACTTGATTGGTGGATGAAAGTCCGGTAATCCACATGTTAACAAGAGTGTAGTAAATATTTTTCAAACAGTGAGTCATGTAGCGCGTTCGAAAAACAAAATTTCACGGTAATGAAACAATGTAAATGAGAATTCTATTGGGTAGAACTAGCTAGAATAGAATATTTCAGCGAAAATTGCTTAATTCTCGAATGTGATGTTTGGATAAAGCTGCGAAAAGGGAGATAATAGTTGTAGCTGTAAAGATGCCTTTATTTTGGAAGAAAGTTCGGTAATTCATATTTTCACAACATATTAAAGAATCTTTATTCTAATCCGTGATGCATGTACGATGATCGGGACGTGGAATTTCACGGTGATTGAAACAATGTAAACTACTTGTCTATACGGTAGAAATCACTTCAAGAGGATTTTTCTGTGAAAACTGCATCATTTTAGAAACTGGCGCTTGGAAAACGCTGCAAAATCTGAGAAAATACTTCTAGGCATCAATATTCAATGTTTTGTGATGAAGTTTGGTAATCCACATGCTAAACAAATCTGTAGTGAATATTTGTCGAATCCGTTATGCATGTAGAATGTTGGAACACGGAATGTCACGGAGAAGAATTTATGTAAATTACATTTCCCTGGTTGAGAAATCACTCCAAGAGATTTTTCCTGAGAATACATCAGCCTGATTTTTGAAACTGGCATTAAGGAAAGGCTGCATTCGATTAATGTTTCTTCTAGTTGAATAGCCTTGTAGGGTGGATGAAAGTTCTGTAATACACATGTACATAACTCATTAAAAATGTTTGTCAAATCCGTGAATTATGTAGCATGTACGGAAACTGGAATGTCACTGTGAGGGAAACTATGTAAATTACATTTCTATTGGAAGTACTTGCTCCACGAGAATTTTTTTCGAATCTGCCTCATTTTAAAACTGGCATTAGGAAAATCTTTTGAAATATGGGAAAGTGCTTCAAAGTGTCAATATGGCATTTATGGTGGATGAATGTTCGGTAATCGTTATGCTACCAACTCTGTAGTGAATGTTTGTCGAATCCGTGATGCATGTAACGTGTTCAGAGCACGGAATTTCACGGTGATTAAAACTAGGTAAATTACATATCTTTTGTGTATAACTCACTCCAAAAGCATTTTTCTGCCAAATCTGCCTCATTTTCCAAACTGGCGTTAAATCTAACCTTTGAAATCTGAGAAAATTCTTCAAAGTGCCAGTAAGCCTTGTATGGTGGATGAAAGTGCTGTAATCCACATGCTAACAACTATGCAGTGAATATTTGTCGAATCTGAAATGCATGTAGCGTGTTCAGAATACGGAATGTCACGGTGAGTGAACTACTTAAAATGTATACCTTTTGGGTAGAACTGTCTCCAAGAATATTTTCTGTGAAATCAGCATCATTTTCCAAACTGACGTTAGGAAAAACCTGAGAAATAGGAGAAAATGCTTCTAAGTGTGAATATGCCTTGAATGGGGAATTTAAGTCCGGTAATACACGTAACCAACTATGAAGGGAATAGTTTTCGTATCCGTGACATATTCAGCGTGTTTGGAACTCGGAAATTCACGGTAATGAAACTATGTAAATTAAAATTCTATTGGGTAGAACTAGCTTGAATAGAATTTTTCGGCGCAAATTGCATGACTTAGGAATTTGACGTATGGATAAAACTGCGAAATGAGAGTAAATATTTGTAGGTGTAAATATGCCCTTTATGGTGGATGTAAGATTGGTAATTCAAATGCTAACATCTCTGTAGTGAATATTTGTCGAATCTGAGATACATGAAATGTGTTCGTAACACAAAATCATGATGAGCACATCTATGTAAATTACCTGTCTATTGGGTAGAACTCTCGCTCCAAGAGCATTTTTCTGTAAAATTTGCCTCATTTTCAAATCTGGCGTTAGGAAAAATCTTCGAAATATGAGAAAATGCTTCTAAGTGTCAATATGACTGGATAGGTGGATGAAAGTCTGGTAATCCACAAGTTAACAAGAGTGTAGTAAATATTTTCAAACCGTGATTCATGTAGCGCATTCGAAAAATAGTATTTCACTGTAATGAAAGTATGTAAATGAGAATTCTATTGGGTAGAACTAGCTAGAATAGAATATTTTGGCAAAAATTGCTTGATTCTCTAATGGGATATTTGGATAAAGCTGCGAAATGAGAGAAAATATTTGTAGGTGTAAAGATGCCTTTATGTTGGAATAAAGTTCAGTAATCTACATTTTCACAACATATTAAGAATCATTTTTCTAATCCGTGATGCATGTACCCATGTTCGGAACGTGGAATTGTCACGGTGATTGAAACAATGTAAACTACTTGTCTATTAGGTAGAACAAACTCCAAGTGAATTTTCCTGTGAAAACTGCTTCATTTTTGAAACTGCGTTATGAAAATGCCTGCAAAATCTGAGAAATACTTCTAAGTATCAGTATTCAATGTATTGTGTTGAAAGTTCGGTAATCCACATTCTAAAAAATCTGTAGTGAATATTTGTCGAATCAGTTTTGCATGTAGAATGTTCGGAGCACGGAATATCACGGCGATCAAATTTTTTAAATATATCTTCCCTAGGTTACAAATCTCTAAAAGAGGTTTTTCCTGAGATAACAGCCTGATTTTGAAACTGGCGTTAGGAATAATCTGCGAACTCAGATTTAAACAATTGTAGGTGTAAATATGCCTTGTATTGTGGATGAAAGTTCGGCAATCCGCATACAAACAACTCGTAGAGAATATTTGTCGAATCTGAGATACATAAAGAGTGTTCAGAACATAGAATATCACGGTGAGCGAATCTATGTAAATTAAATGTCTCTTGGGTAGAACTCACTCCAAGAGTTTTTCTCTGCGAAATCTGCCTCATTTTCGAAACTGGCATTTGGAAATTATTTCAAAATCAGAGAAAATGCTTCAAACTGTCAATATGTCTTTTATTGTGATGGAAGATCTTGCAGCCACATGCAAACAAACATGATGTGAATAATTGTAGAAAGCCTATGCATGTAGCGTGATCATATGATGGAATTTTCCAGAGATGGAATCTATGTAATTATCATGTCTATTGGGTAAAACAGCTCCAAATTTTTTCCGGATAAAACGGCCGTGATTTTCGAAAAACTGGCATTAGGAAAGGCTGCAAAATTAAGAGTTAATGTTTCTAGGTTTAAATATGCCTTTTATGGTGGGTGAAGGTTCCTGTAATACACATGTACATAACTCATTAAAAATGTTTGTCAAATCCGTGAAGTATGTAGCGTGTTCAGAAATTGAATGTCACTGTGAGGGAAACTATGTAAATTACATTTCTATATGGAAGTACTTGCTCCACGAGAATTTTTTGCGAATCTGCCTTCATTTTCATAACTGGCATTAGGAAAACATTTGAAATATGGGAAAGTGCTTCAAAGTGTCAATATGGCATTTATGGTGGATGAATGTTCGGTAATCGTTATGCTACCAACTCTGTAGTGAATGTTTGTCGAATCCATGATGCATGTAACTTGTTCAGAACCCGGAATGTCACGGTGAGTAAAACTAGGTAAATTACATATCATTTGTGTATAACTCGCTCCAAGAGCATTTTTCTGCCAAATCTGCCTCATTTTCTAAACTGGCGTTAAAACTAACCTGTGAAATCTGAGAAATTCTTCAGAGTGCCAGTAAGCCTTGTATGGTGGATGAAGTGCTGTAATCCACATGCTAACAACTATGCAGTGAATATTTGTCGAATCTGAGATGCATGTAGCGTGTTCAGAACACGGAACTTCACACGGTGAGCGAATCCATGTATATTACATGTCTATAGGTTAGAACCTGCTCCAAGAGGTTTTTGCCGTGAAATCTGCCTCATTTTCGA